>NW_026057582.1:94380574-94442993 GCF_023721935.1 Panthera uncia | reverse complement strand
TTTGTTATGTTTGGGATAATGAGCAATTGACTTTGAAGATAAAATTTTATAGAATGGAGGAATTTTAATTTTAAGATATTTCTAATAAAGCTTAGAAAGAATTATTTCAGGTTTTTTTCCTACTTATAAAATAGAAAATCTGGTCTAATAATTTAAAATTGTTTATTAAAAATCTTGCTATTAATTTGATTTAAATATTAACAGTATATATTAGATACTTGTTTTTTTTCAGAATCATTTACTAATACCACAATTTTATTTATATAATTTTCAGGGCTTCTGTTCCTAAAACAATCAGTTTAGGCACATAAAAAAATGTGTATTCTGCATTTCAGTCTAATCCTAAATTTTCAACTTTGGTGTATTCAGGAGTGGAAGGTGATTTGCTAACAAAAGAGAATATTATTTGTAATTTACAAGATAGATTGTATAAACTGTTAAACAAGAAAATCATTCTCATCTTTCCAGGTCATGCCACACACTAGTTATGCTACTGAGATTGTTCAAGCCACTTTCAGACACAATGTATTCCCTTTGAGAAGAGGTTTTTTGTTTTTTTGTTTCATTTTGTTTTGTTTTGTTTTGCTTTGTTTTCTTAGAAGGGAACTGGGGAGAGCAGGCAGGTTGGAACTTCTTGAGACTGAATCCATCAACTGACTGACAGCACCTACATATTCTTCCCCCCAAATATATCGTATGAACTGCATATTACACAATCCAGGCAGTCTCAGAAAATCTATACTCATTTCTCGATTCCAAATGTGAAGGTCCCCCTTAAACCTCGAAGACTCCTGGAAGGATTTACAGGGAAAATATAACGAGACTGATTTTCTAACACATGTTGGACACACAGCTCACATAAACCTTCGGGTAGCCCTCCGTAGATTTATATGAGGTGGTGCAGGAGAATTCTCCTAGCCATTGAGTACGACTCTCCTGCTTCTGAGTTATGTCAGGTACATAGGAATCACTCCCAGACATTCTCCCGAGACTACAGCCGTTGCCTTTAAATCCTCAATTTGACACTTTTCTGCATGGTTATTAGAGCTTTAAAGAAATGTATCAGGACTCTCAGCCAGCTTAGGGAAAGCGATCTTCCCCTGGACTATCACCTCCGCAAGACAGTACTGGTGGAGATGTGTTAGTAACCTATTTTTCCCTCGTGTTCAGGGAACATTTTACGAACATTACTTTCATAATACATGAGAGATCTGAGACATGAAAAAAAAAGTTATTAAGAATTTCTTTGTAAAGTAATTCAAAGTGTTTTTGTTTCAGTTTGTTTTTATTTGGCTTGGGGATAACATTTTCTTCTGGTTTTCTCACCTTTTTTCTTACCTCTGGTTTATTCTTAGTTTCTTTCATGTTCTCCTCATCTGTTCCTTTAATGTTGCTCCCGGGGTGAGCTCATCCATGCTCGTGACTCCCCAGCACAGTGGCCATATGCCCCCAACTATATCTCCAGACCAGACCACTCTCCTGGTTCTCAGACAGTAGAGACATCCTTGACTTCACCTCCCACTGGCACCGCAGACGAAAAATCAATTTCTCCCCTTACATCTCTCCCTTGCTTCCCAATTGTAAATCTTTTTGGGTTCCCAGTTTTGGCAGATAATAGTGATCAATTCCTTTTCCTTTTCTTCTGTGTATAATCAATTGCCAAATTCTGTCAATTCTACCTCTTTGGTAAGTCCCAAATGAATCTACTTTTTTCCATCATAAACAGGATATTATCGTGGTTCAAAGTACTTGCTCTGAACCATACTTCAGTGGATTTCAGTCCCAGTTTTGCCATGAGCTACCTGCAGAAAAGTAGACCACTAATTAACTTATGAGCTGCAGCTTTGTTTTGTTTGTTTATTTTTTCTGTGTCTGAAACTAGAAATAACAATAGCTACCCATCAGTGTTGTTGTAAGTAATAAATGTGATAGTAGTTTACATGCTTAGCACAGAGTCTGGCGTATAATATACACTCGATGAAAATCCTTGTCTGTTCACCTAATCCATAGCAGGTTATCTCTTCTTGGCTAACTGCTGAGCTTCTAACCACCCTTCTTTGTTCCTATCTTACCTACTCCAATGCATCCGTTCTTCACATTGTAGTGAGGGGTATCTTTCTAAAATATAAGCCTACTACTCAGGTCATTCTTCCTCTTAAAACTCTATTTACTCCATCGTGTCTTCAAGATAAAGGTCAGGGGCGCCTGGGTGGCGCAGTCGTTTGAGCGTCCGACTTCAGCTCAGGTCATGATCTCACAGTTTGTGAGTTCGAGCCCCGCGTCAGGCTCTGTGCTGACAGCTTGGAGCCTGGAGCCTGTTTCGGATTCTGTGTCTCCCTCTCTCTCTACCCCTCCCCTGCTCATACTCTGTCTCTCTCTCTCTGAGAAATGAATAAACTTAAAAAAAATTTTTTTTAAAAATAAAAAAAAAAGATAAAGGTCAAACTTCTTTTTGGAGAATAAGGAAACAATCCTCTCATACCTTGCCAATGGGATTGCAGATTGGTACAGCCTCATGGAGAACAATTTGGCAAAATATACCAACATGTTAAGTGCTAATACCCCTTGACTCCAAAATTCTGTTTCTTGGAGTTTAGATAAATGCAAATGTTTGAAATGACTTAGGTACAAGTTTATTCTTTATAGTATTGTAACAGCCAAAGATTGGAATCAAGCTAATTGTCTACCAGCAGATGAATGGCAAAATAAATCATGCTATATGTATATACTATATACTATATGCAGTGTTTATAGAGAGTAAGATGTGGTTCAATCTCCAACATATTATCATGCCAAAAACGCAAGGTACAGAACTATGCATAATATAGCTTATTCTTTAATTTCTTGGGACAGGGTGTTAGAAATATATGTTAATACATTATTGTATATGCATTTAATACCTATAATATTGTTAATGGTGTTTTCCTTCCAGAAAGAGAAATGGGTAGGCGGAGAAAGGATGGAAGAAGAATTTTTAATTGTATATCCTTTTTACACATCTCGTTCAATGCACATGTGTTCAAAAAATAAATTATTAAAAAGAGAAACAGATGTCCTTCATGATAGGCTCCTTCCAACTCCTTCAAATGGCTGTCTTCTCTTTGCCTCTTTCTGACTCAGCTATCTCAAGTCCCCAAGAACCCTCCTTCTCATGCAATTTCCTTGCTTGGAACGCTTTCCCCTCTCTTCCCTCCACTGTGCCCAGATGAGGCCTGTGAAGTTTCCATTTCTCTACTACCTTTTTCCAAAACCTTTTCTGGACTTTTAAGATTGATCAGTTGTTTTTCCTATATACTCAGAAGCACCCACACTTACTCTTTGCACTTAGGAAATTATCTTGTAGACCACTGGTTATCTGTTAGAATCATCTGGAATGCAAATTAAAACGTTATATATCTGAGCCAAGCTAGATTTGTTGACTCAGAATCTGGGCTTGTGGATCCTCAGAATTTTCATTTTTCATAAGTTCCTGGCTGGCTTTTCTGCACACTAAGTTTTCCACTGTACTTGCCTGTTTTCTAGTCTGTCCCTTTCCACTAGGCTATCAGCTGGACTTATGCCTTCCTCATTTCATGTATTTAGCAATGTGACTGAAAAATAGGGGTGTTCAGTAAATGTTGAAGAAATGAATGCCAGCCTTCTGAATAAGACTTTGGCTAGACTAGCAAATATCATTTTTTGATGCTGAATGTGGATGCTGATGGTGAGAGCAGTCAAGTGGCTTATCTAAGGCGATACAGCAAATTCAGACAGAAAACCCAGAGTCAAAGCCAGGCCTCCAATTTCCTGAACCACTCTTCTTTTAGGGCTGTGTGGTTGACCTGGAGAGAATTTCTTTAACGTTCAATTTTTAACTCCACCTATTTTAATCTTAGGAAAGGAAGCAAAGGAAATAATACATAGCATGTCTACCAAGTAATTTACATGATATCTTTAGACAAAGTTTGAGGTATGAGAGCACAGCACACAACCAGAAATTTCAGATAGGAATTTGGACATATTTAAACATTTTTAAATGTGTAAATTTAAATTATAAGCAAGATTTCAGGTTGATATATCTAATAGTATATAACCATTGCTCCCAGGTGAATTTGACTTCAAAGAAATTAATTATCATATTGGGTAATTTTAGCCATGTCAAGGTGATAGCCATTAGACAACTTGTTTATTAAATTCTGTTGCAGATAAAGGTGCTGGAAATAAATTAATGACTGTTATAACAGCTGGGCTTTCTTGGTTACAAGAAAAATACCTTGACATATTTTTTGACTCTGTGATTGGTCTACATTTCAAGGGTATAAATTAATCTTCAGAAGATCCTAAAGAATATCTTCCCTGGACACTTCACTTATACATCAAGTTGGCCATGTTAGCAATCTAATCACAAACCTGTAATTCAGTGGACAACAATTTCTTATTGTGAACAGCATAGCAGCATTTACTATCATTTAGGTCAGCCCAAGATTGCTGATGCACCGTATGTTTCAGGCCAGGGATGATGGATGGCAAGCTCTGATGCCCATCCCTAAGTGATTGGGAAGATGGAAGACACACAGTTCACTGAAGCTTGCTTACTATTACATCAAGTAATCAGTGTGATAGGCAAGCCCATGCTCTTTACCCAACTTTCGGCAGGAACAGTATTTCACATTTAAAAAAAAAAAAACCTTAAGAATTGTGTTCCAGCTGACATTCCTATTACTAGATCAAACGGCTTCGCCTCAAATGTGGGTGTTAATGAATATTTTCAAAACTCCTTTGTTACAACACATAGATCTTGCTTTTCTTAACAGCTCGAAGTACATGTGCCACTGAAGTTATCAGTAAAAGATACATATTGGTTTCTTTTAAACTTGACTCAGGCCAGGAAGAGAAAGAGGCTGTTAAAATAGTTTCATATTTTCTATGCCTGATTTCCAGTCTAATAAATCAGTCTTGTTAACTTCTAATGATAAAGTTGCAAATATTTGCCTTTGCTGAGATGGATGCAAATACTATTTTCTGAATCTCATCTGACCAATATCTAACACAAATAATTAGGGGCATCTTCCTAGCTACTATTCTGTTTTGTGGGAAATTTCTTTTCAAAAGTGATGAAGAAAAACCAAGTGAATATCTTAAATTGTCAATTTTGCACTAAGAGCATAAATCACTGCGATAAACTCAACAATATTCCGTTGCTTTTATTGTTTCAGGTACTATAATTTATAACTTCAAGCAAAACATTTCGTGGAATAATTAGATGTATCTTGATATGATTTAAGTAACTTAGGGAACATAAAGCATAGAAGACCTTAAAATTGTTCATAATTGCTAATTTATTTTCTAAAAAAACAATATCATAATATAAGTTTCTTTGACTTTTCAAGTACTGGCATTGCCTGCCACCCACACCAGGTCTAATTTTAGCTTTGTAGAAAAGAGACTGTTGAAGTCCATTGATCTCTCAGGAAGGGGTTGCAGCAGTGCATAGGAAATCACTTCTTATTTGAAGCTTTATTTTATTGTTAGTTCTAATGAACATAGTTTATATATCATCATCCTTCTTTCCTATTTGTATTTATATGCACCTTATTTACATAAGTGATTTGAGGAAACTCATAATAAAGACCGCTAATATAATAACATCCATTACAGTTAATCCAGCCCAGTGATTCTTAAAGCATAGACCAGCAGCTTGAGCATCACCTGGGATCTCTTCAGAAATAAAAATTCTTGGGGCGCCTGGGTGGCGCAGTCGGTTAAGCGTCCGACTTCAGCCAGGTCACGATCTCGCGGTCCGTGAGTTCGAGCCCCGCGTCAGGCTCTGGGCTGATGGCTCGGAGCCTGGAGCCTGTTTCCGATTCTGTGTCTCCCTCTCTCTCTGCCCCTCCCCCGTTCATGCTCTGTCTCTCTCTGTCCCAAAAATAAATAAAAAACGTTGAAAAAAATTAAAAAAAAAAAAAGAAATAAAAATTCTTGGGGCCCACCCAAGACCTACCGAATCAGTGACCTGTGTTTAAAAAAACAAAAACAAAACAAACAAACAAAAAAAACCCAGGTGATTCTAATCCATGCTAAAGTTTGAGGTCCACCTATTACTCCAGAATCTAAATCAAACCTAGGAACTGAAAAATTAGTGTGTGTGTGTGTGCGCACATGTGTATGTCAGGAACAGAGAGGTAGAGATTTAGAGAAAATTATTTCACAGGTGGAAAGAAGCTGTAACAATTGAATACACAGAGATATAAAAGTGTAAGTTTATAGTCAGACACAAGTGTTTTTGATTCCTGGGTGTTCTGTTACTAATAAGCTATCTGACTTTGATCAGTTTATTCAACCCCTCATAGTCTCAGTTGGCTGATATGTAAAATAGGAAAGCTAATATTCCTCTGAGGGTTAAATGAAAAAAATACGTAAGAAAAATTTAAGAGTTCCTGGGTGGCTCAGTTGGTTAAGCATCTGACTTTTGATTTTGGCTTAGGTCATGATCTCTTGGTCATAAGATGGAACCCCGTGTTGGGCTCTGCACTGAGCATGGAGCTTGCTTGGGATTCTCTCTCTCTCTCTCCCTCTCTCTCTCTCTCTCTCTCTCTCTCTCTCCCTCTCGCCCTCTGCCCCACAAACTGCTTGTGGGCTCTCACTCTCAAGAAAAAAAAACATTTAAAAAATTTAGTGCAATGACTAGCATGAGATATATGTATATTAGTTTTTAACTTACTGTTTATTGCTCTTAATATAAAATGGTAATTAATATAATTTACACCATTTGTGAACAACACAAGTGGAACTTGAGGGCATGTGCTAAATGAAATAAGCCAGAGAGAGAAATACAAAACTGCATGGTATTGCTTATATGAAGTCTTTAAAAAAATTAAACTCATAAAAACAGAGTAGCAGAGTGTTTGCCAGGGGCTGGTGGTGGGAGCGGGAAAATGAGGAGAGGGTGATAAAAGGGTACCTACAGATTTTCAGCTACAAGATGAATCAGGTCTGAGGACCTAATGTAAAACACAGTGAGTACAATTACTAACACTGTATTGTATAATTGAAACTTGCTAAGAAAGTAGAACTGAAATGTTCTCAAAAAAGAAAAAAAGGAAAAACAAATATGTGAGGTAATGGATGTGTCAATTAACTAGATGGGGGGGGTCCTTTCATAATGCATACATATATCAAACCACTACAATGTACACTTTAAATATCTTTCTATTATTACTTGTCAAACCACTACAATGTACACTTTAAATATCTTTCTATTATTACTTGTCAAGTATACCTCAATAAAGCTGGAATTTAAAAATATATATATTATAATCTACCTAAAAGATACATATGACTAGTTGAGCTTCCTAGCAGCTGCTGGAAAAAGACAAACACAACAGGATCCATAGCTTTGATCAGAACGGTGGTACCTACCTCCAGTTGCACATATGAATCACGTGGGAGATTTAAAAACAAACAATAGCACTGCTAGAAATTTACCCAAGGGATACAGGAGTGCTGATGCATAGGGGCACATGTACCTCAATGTTTATAGCAGCACTTTCAACAATAGCCAAATTATGGAAAGAACCTAAATGTCCATCAACTGACAAATGGATAAAGAAGATGTGGTTTATATACACAATGGAATACTACTTGGCAATGAGAAAGAATGAAATCTGCCCATTTGCAGCAATGTGGATGGAACTGGAGGATATTATGCTAAGTGAAATAAGTCAGTCAGAGAAAGACAGATATCATATGTTTTCACTCATATGTGGATCTTGAGAGACTTAACAGAAGACCATGGAGGGGAGGGGAGGGGGGAAAAAGTTACATAGAGGGAGGGAGGCAAACTATAAGAGACTCTTAAATACTGAGAACAAACTGAGGGTTAATGCAGGGTGGGGGAGAGGGGAAAGTGAGTGATGCACATTGAGGAGGGCACTTGTTGGGATGAGCACTGGGTGTTGTATGGAAACCAATTTGACAATAAATTATATTAAAAAAATAAAGAGGTCCTCAGGTGAACCTAAACACAGGCAGGACTAAGCACTACCTCATTAAAGCAGGGCTTTTCAAACCTGATTATTTATATGAATCATCTGGGATCCTGGTAAAATGCAGAGTTCTTACTTTTGTGGGGTGAGGTCTTAAAAAGTCTAAGAATCCAGTAAGTGCCAGTTACTTCAGTTAGCAAGAAACTGAGGTATTGAGAAATATGTGAGTTCCTAGAGAGAAGCAAACCATTTTCCCCTTTTCAGCTGTGAAAAGAAATAGAGCCCAAATGCAGCAAGGCATGTACTTGTTTTATGGAGAGGGATATTCTCATTGCTTGAACAAAGTAAAACTGTCATACTTTGACTATGTTTTTTATAACTACTTTGCTTTATATTTCTACATTCAGGAGATGAATATAGGTTCTGGACAGATTAATAGCTTTAAATAGCTTTGTTTCCTTCTCAAGAAATTGAAAAATAGAAGAAAATTCCTATTTTTTTGGTAGCGGGGGGAGAGGAGGTCTAATATTAGGTTTCATTTACACACTTTAGTTTTAGAAATAAATATATCCTTATCAGAATTAATTTAAGATGAAATCCTTTTGTTCAAAGTGCTACATCAGTTTACTCATTTATGAAAGATAGAAATCCAAGTGTTCTGAACAATGCAATTTATGATACTCAAAATAAAATAGTCTAAAGGTCAGTAAAATGTTTGGCCCTAAAATGTCAATAAAGGAGTAGAACTTGAAGATTTCTAATCTTCTAATCTCACACAAAGGATTATGGTAAGAATATCTTTACAGCATGAGCTCTGTTTGGAAATGATGTATAAAAAGATAGTGTGGAAGACTGTAACCTTTAAAAATGATTCTAAAGCAAATCTTTCTCTTCTTTCGCATGTATTCTCTCTCTCTCTTTCACTCTCTCTCTCTTTCTTTAGAGGGCACATAAGAAAAATTTAAGAAGAATGGAACATGGTTATTTTGAGATTAATAAATTTGGTTAGAATTTATTAACTCTAGAAATAATCAATGCATTTTATTATTTCCTGTTAAACTCCATAACAAGACAAATTTCAGTTTTTGAAACCTACTAAAAGCAACTGAAAAGTTGATAGCCTTTTCTTAAACAATACTCAGAACAGTGTCTTTGCCCTATCTAAAACTCATTCACTATTTTAAAGCACAAACTTAAAATACGAATCAATACAGCACCTTGACTCTTGGGGGAAAACTACCTTACATATTAGGGTCATGGTACTGACCATCCTTGCTTGGAGTCTTTGGAGTTACAAGATGGGCAGGAAGAAAGAAGTGGATCAGCATGGGAAGCCTGCCATAACACAATTCATGGCAGTTAAAACAGTTGCTGGTAAGGACAAGTAAAGAATCTAAGCTTTTAACCAGTGTAATCTTCAGTCCTTTATAGTAAACCTTTAAAAAACAATGTGAGGATGTCAGGTCCTTATGTTAAACACAATGGCTGGTTGGTCAAGTCAACCGTGTGCATCAGAAAGTGGCAGAATATGGAGCAAAGCGCAACCTCAATCTGGGTCGTAATAAAGTAGCTGTTCATCTGTGGTCAGAGAGCGCCATGAAAGACCTTGAGTTCCTTCACTTTATTTTGCAGAAAGCCATTGGACAGCTTTGCATCATCTAGCTCTATCAATCAAGGACCTCAACTGCTGCTCGCTGCTGAAAGCTTTCCTGTTTGGCTCTGTTTTTTCACAGACAGCTCAATAACTTGTCTGTGGAGCTGTGATAAATGTGCCATGTGCTTCTAAACTGTCTCTTTAACAGTGGACTGCATTTCAGCTTGTAATGCTTGTGACTAATTGCTTGTATCAAAGGCTTTTTATTTATTTGTAATGATTATCCAATAGGCTTATCATTTATGTTTCTCACTTCTCTTCATGAAGTGGTTTTATTTTAAAGTTGCATACAGCAGACTGTCAGCTAACTTCTAATGTAGCAGCTTTTGCTCAATGAATAAGCTGTCAAGTTAAGAGAACATAATTGGCAAACCCCAGTATATAGTCCGAGCAAGTGCAAACTCCTAATGATTTTTTCTTTCTCTTTTTGTGATCCCCGCACATCAGCCATAGTTTTAAACAGCAACTTTATGGCCACCTACTGTGGCTGTCAGAACGGAAATTTCGTAGTGGTTTTGTCCTCTTGTGTAAGAACAGTAGTCAGTATCACAAAACCTTCTTATTTGGGCACAATTGTCAGTTTCTGCTAAGGAGGCCTGGAATAGAGCTATTATGGTAAATGAATAACTTCTCACTTTGAAAGAAGGTGGTTCTTTCAGATCAGGTTGGAGGTCAATGACAGGGCAAGAAAAGGAAGCTCATATTGCAGCTGTCTGCAAATGAAGTTTTCCTACAGATACTGTAAGAGAAAATAAGAGTCTATTGGGGAGGCTGATCTTCACGTAATCTTTAAAAACATATTTTTTAAAATGAAAGGAAAATCTGCATGCTTTTTCTTAAACTTTCATTGTATTGGGGAAAAAAACCCCATGAATCCATACATTTAACACATTGAAGGTCATTTGTATTGAGAATGAAGAGTATCTCTTCTAGCCCTGGCTAAAAGAAAGTGAAAATACTATGGCAGTAGTCTTTCAATTAAAAAAACAAAACAAAACAAAACAAATAAAAAAAACTTCAAGCAGAAAAACACCATACCAAGTTACAAGTAACCCATTTAAGGTTGCTATTCCTTTTTGATTTTTTTTTCTGTTGACTAAATGCTGGCTCTGCTTCATACCTGAAGATATCTGAAGAGATAACTGCCCGAGATTTTACTCTCCAAGAAAGCGGATTTGATTTTTAAAATCCACATTTTAAGTATACAAATAGAGTAAGTTAAAAAGTACAGTGCCCCATTGTTTGAAAAGCCAAGAAAAAAAAAAAGGAAAAGTTTCATTACGAGATTTTTATTCTAAGGCTGTTTTCTTGTGTCAGTATAAAAACTCCTATCAAACAAATGAAAACAAAAGGTAGGTGCCATTTACTGTTGTGAATCAGAATAAGCCAGCCTCACTCGTTGGCTCAATTGGAAGGAAGAAGTTGCACATAAAATCAAGAAATCCTCAACATAATGTTTTGGAATACAATATAGGGTACTCTCTTACATAGCAACCTAATGGGTGGAGTTTAATTTTTGAATTTATACATTAGGAAATCAATTCAACATTGCATCAAACATACTTTAATGGAATGTTGAGTTGCTAAATCATCATTGTGAGAGGTAATCAAATAATCCTTGTACCTCCTTCACTCCACCCCTAAGTCATTTCTCTAAAGACCGAAAACAGAGGGTAGTATCTACAGAATAATATTTAATGAAGTTTCATCTAATGAAATTTGATACATAGAATTTTTTTCTCATTTTTAAAAAAATATCAGGGGGCGCCTGGGTGGCTCAGTCGGTTAAGCGTCCAACTTTGGCTCAGGTCATGATCTCACGGTCCATGAGTTCGAGCCCCGCGTCAGGCTCTGTGCTGACAGCTCAGAGCCTGGAGCCTGCTTCCTTCCGATTCTGTGTCTCCCTCTCCCTCTGACCCTCCCCCGTTCATGCTCTGTCTCTCTCTGTCTCAAAAATAAATAAACATTAAAAAAATTTAAAAAAAATATCAGGACTACCTGATGCTAGACTTGTAATTTAGTTTGTCTTGAACAGGTGATCTACTGGAACAATCCCCCAAAAAACTGCTAGGTGATAGGAAGAGGTACTCTGGAATCAAATATGTCAAGGATAATGTTTTAAATGTGGCAACTAAGGGTATACTATTACAGGATAATTGTTTGCTATTAAGATTGGATAAGACATTAAAATTAATATTGGAGGCTATAAATTCCTATTATGAAATGAGTGCTGGATTCCAAAACACATTTACGGTAGCAGTGGAGTTGTGTTAATCAATGTCTGGAAAGACAGAGGATTGGGCTCCTGTCCTGAGCTCTACCCCACTCTCCATGGTTCCATGATTGCTACTATTTCGACATTGACAATAGAGGCCATTCTTTACCCACTTTTCCATATAACCTAGATATAGCAGTGAAGATACTAGAAGCATTTTCTTTCTTCATATTTGTACAACAGGGTTGTTGATTTTTTTCAAGTCAATATTAGCAAAGGTACTAAACAGCTTTCCCCAGTGCTTTTCATGGACAACATTATGGCTCATTTGTTTTCATGACCCACAAAGCAGATAGCAAGATCTGGAGGAGGAAAGTATCTGTTGTTTCACTCTCTTCTGGGCCTCAAGGGTTGACTCTAGCCCAAGAGATGGGAATCCCAGGAGGGAGGAGTCAGGGAATTGGCACTTGACAATTTGGTAGGTGCTAAAGTAGGAAATATAGTTGGCATGTTTGTAAAAATGTACATTTGTATATGTGTGAGGCATTGTGTTAGTTGGATGAAAACCGTTTTAATTCTAGCACCACCGTATGTGTCACCTTGGTTAGCCTCCTTGAGCTTTAGTTTCTTTATCTATAAATTAATAGTAATTATACAAGAAATTTACATACGTAAAACATTTTTTTTTGAATTTTAACTTCACTGTACAATATTAGGTGTTAGTAAATAATCTTATGGCTAGTGGGAACCTTGGAAATTATGTAGTAGACTCCCCCCTTATTTAAAGGTAAAGGAACTAAGTCTCACGATGTTTGATGGTCATTTTCCCAAGTTCATTGGTTGGGTGTCTCTTGACCTCAGCCCAGATCTCATTACACAAGATCACAAAAGGCACCATGAGAGTTTCTTCATCTTCATTCCTAGCTTATGGCAGACATTGCTCATCAATCAAGGCACTATTTCTTGTTGGGTCCACATAAAGCATTAGAGATCTTCTGGACATATTCTTGCTAGCAGTTAGTATAATTGCTTTGGATGTGGCATGTCAGATGAAACTCTTAGCCATATTAATGTCCAAGGGACCCTGAAGTTCACACAAAAGTTTACATATAGTGCTCCTTACCTTGGTACTCTTATTACCGTATTAAAGGCATCAGTCAACTTGTTTCTACAAGATTATCTGACAGTTCAAGAAAATTGAATAAATGCTGAATACAAATGTCTCCCTCCACTTAGAAAACGGGAAAGAACGTCCTAACCTTAGATCACTAAGTGTAATGACACTGTAACTATTCACTTTGTCCTGACTGCTGTGGCACTGCCTCTTGGTATCTAAGCTCTCTGGATAGCCTGATATATTAAGAGCTAATAAAGTAAATTACCTTTTAAAGTGCAGTTTCTTATTCTAGCCAAGGCAACCCTGGAAGTATCCATTGTTTAATTGTTGAAGACAGATTCCTACTGTTGTCAATAAACCTTTTTTCCTCTTTTCTTTTTTACCTATTCAGAATGAAACACCTTTTCATTGGTGCTCTAATAACCTGAATTCTTCATTCAAGTTATTGTATGTGTATATGCAATGCACGTGGATGTATTGTGTTGTATGTGTAATGTGTGTCATTTGACATTAGTAACTTCTACATGTACTTGGCATGTTTTATAATATACTTTATATTTTTGTAAGACTAGATTTATGTTATGCTTTGAACTAGGTTATAAAATACCCGTGACAGCAGTCTGTATTTTTTGTCTTATTTTTGATGGTTTGGTTGGGCTGCTATTGTAAATTGCATCTAGTCAAGATATTGCATTTTTGAATCATCAGAAAGGATTCTTGATGATTTCCCAGTGCAATTATATTTATTCTTTGAACTTTTATCAGTCTAGGCAGTTCACTGGGCTGGGTTCACCAGATAATTGCCAGCTCGGTGCCAAGTCAGCCTTCTTCACATGGATGATTGGGTGATATAGGTGACAGTTGATAAGTCAGTTCCATCCATCCATGTACAGGAACACTGCTGGATGTCACCCTGCTGATTTCCAGACCCTACGAGAGGCAGTGATTCTAGAAACACTTATGTGAATTCTGTGAGGTAACAGATTAGAAAAAAAGTGACTT
This sequence comes from Panthera uncia, assembly GCF_023721935.1. Taxonomy (NCBI): domain Eukaryota; kingdom Metazoa; phylum Chordata; class Mammalia; order Carnivora; family Felidae; genus Panthera; species Panthera uncia. The sequence continues at coordinate 94,429,041 of NW_026057582.1, read as the reverse complement.
CTTTGCAACATAATGAAAACTAAAAATGAAGGGAACCCTAATCCTTAGTTTTTAACACAATACTTTATCATTTTTTCTTATGCTGAAAATCTTAAATGGTTTTCATCATCATATATCTTCATAGTCTGTTAATTTACTCAATCTCATTATTTAATTGCTGATAACATGTTTTCTCCAAGGGATGGATATTGTATGAGCTCCATTTATACATTTACCTTTTCATTATGTCGGTTAAACATTTACATTGGCAAGTAAAGGAGACCATTATTACTTGTTTTCTCCATAAGGAAATGTTGGAATATATTTTCACCCAAACATTTATCTTCAAGAAAAAGGTGTTTAAAAATTTAGTGTATATTTTGATTTTGAATACTATAGGATAGTAGAAAATGTCATAGAATAATAATGCAGAAACACAGATTCAAGTGTCAGTTCATTTTGCTATTTGCTTAAAAACATTACCTCATTTCTTTCGTCTATCTTTATTTTGTATAATGAAAATAATATCCCCCCTTTCTGAAGGAGTAATATAAGACTTTTTAGGTAATGGATGTAAGACCTACTGTCTTCTTTGCAAGGTCATACTATCATGCAGGGCTGGGAAACTTTTTTTTTTTTTTCATTGCAAGCTATATATCCAGCAAAATAATCAAATAAGTGCTCCTAATTTAAAAGAAATAAACCAAACCTCATTTTAATTTACTTTGCAGTGTGGATGATAGGGGAGGGGCAGATGAGTTGAGAGAAATATGACACAGTAGATTGTTTGTTGTTACATTAATAGGGATTTGAAAACAGCAAAGAAGACCACAAAAAAGAAATATACTTGGAGTGCCTGGGTTGCTCAGTTAAGTGACCGACTCTTGGTTTCACTCAGGTCAGGATTTCGTAGCTTCATGGGTTCAAGCCTCCAGGTCAGGCTCTGTGCTGCAGTGTGAAGCCTACTTGGGATTCTCTCTCTCTCCCTCTCTCTCTGCCCCTCCCCCACTTGTGCTGTCTCATTCTCAAAACAAATAAACTTAAAATTTTTTTAAGTTATAAAAAATTCAAAAAAAATAAATACATTTTTACAGCATAATGGATAGAAGGGATAAAAGTGAGAAAGAAGCACATGAACCAATAGGAGAAAAACTAATAAGATGAAAATGTTAAGAATGATAGCCCCAACTTGTGACATTTTAATAGATTATAGCTGAAGACCCTCAATTACATGTTGCCTTTTACTATTTATAAGAATAAATCAGGGTATTGCCTTTAATCTGCCTTATTGCCTAGATGAAATGAAGTAAAAAGGCCAGAGGTTCCTCACCCCTGCTCTAGATATTTGATATGGATTTTTGTTTTTTCATTAGTCTTCAAAATCTAAACAGAGCTCTGTTTAGTAGTTCAAAATCTACTAAATAAAGCCTTGGACCAGATTTGTCTCACAGTTCTGCCAGATGAAAACAAATTTAATTATTGTCGTGTTAAACTAGTTTTATTTTGCTTTGTTTTTGAGTGAATGGACTGGAACATTTGCCTCCCCTACCCTACCCCCTCCCCAAAATGGTTCATTTGGTGTATAACCCCAGATGAACATTATGAGAAAGGACTCCAGAAAAGAACAGACTTTATTTACTGTTTATTTACTGTTACTGGCCACCACATACCACTGGATGGTCAGGAATGTAAAAGTACTTAAATGCAGAGAGAGACCAATGCATCCTCAGCCTATACATTTTTATGAGCACCTGCTTACATACGGGCAAAATCGTCTTCATCTAGGAAAAAGAAGCAAACTTAGCCAAAGGGGTTTAGGGAAAATGATGTCTGGGGCAGCTGGCTTTATTCTTTACTGTAAGGCCCTCTTGTTCCATTTCCAGTGCTCCTTCTGGCTTCACAGTACAGAAAGGGGAAGAAAACCTAGAACCTGGTAGTAAAAGGTATCTAGTTTCAACCCTACTATTCCTTACCTCTTCATCTAAGGTCAGTCCCCTAATCTCTCCATATCAGTTTTCCAACTCCAAAATGAAGACACTAATATCTGCCTTTTGTCCAGTGGTATAATGGAGCCAGCTAGCACTGCCTCATGAGAGCCAATTGTATGCCTCTCTGCCTAGTTCCATGTTCAGGGATGTCACTTGGTAGCTTGAAGTTGGTTATGGTGGAAGAATTCATACCAAGAAAATCAGCAAATGGTTCAAATTAGGGTTTAGGGGTTTTGTTTTTGTTTTTCTTAGAGCAGATTGTTAAATAATCCCCAGCAAACAACTAAGGTCATAATGAGATAAAAATGAAAGGAAATGTGAAGTACTTAAAAGGGACTAAGAAATGCTCCACAGTACCCACAGTCAGGTATCATTTTATTCTCCTTAAAGCCTGTAAATTCACTTTCTTTCTTTTCCTGTCTCACAGTTCAGCTGGTATGTGTGGATATAGCAGGAGAATTCCATATTATTAAGGAGAGTGTAACCTTACCATAAATCTAAGTCAAGTGCATTTACTTTGAAAACTTGTGACTTTGTAGAAAAGTTCAATATGCATAGGACATAATGTTTTCATATAACAAAATGACATTCACCAAGACCCTGCACCCCAAAAGTTCAATATATATTTATTTAGTTGAATCAAGTTGAATAAGCTTGAAACCAGTTGAACAACCACCTTTGGCTGCCATTTTGCTTTTCTCATTTTGGCAGATATGGGAAATTGTGATGAATGTGTGGTGGTGCCATTTTCTCCGGATCCTCCACTGTTAGCTTTTTTTTGTTTCCCAGTTTGTGGTAAACAACAAACAGTTTGTTCAAAACATTCCCTACTCAAATGTGTTATATTATTGTAAGGGGAGATAATGTTATTTTTCTGAGTGGTCCTTCTGCAATTCACAAATTGTCAAGAGTTTAATGTGAAGAGTGAAAAAGAATATCATTTTCAGTTGAAAGCTAAAAGGAGACCTAATAAGATAAATGTAATTAGCTAAACTGGAATTTTGCCAGACTCCTGACATTTTTTATTTAAAAGAATACCAAGAAAACACAAATTAAATGTACTATTCTTAATCAAAGATGTCAAAATGAGACATATTAAAAGATATTTATTAAAATACTATAAATATTTACCAAACTGGCTTTACAACAGCTGATTTTCCCCAAAAGCAATAATGAAAGTTTTAAAGATTAAAATTGTAAGGATAGATACTTTAGTTTAACTGTATTTCTGTTTTTGGTTTTAGTGAAAATTAAAAATTCTGGATTAGATTACTGTATAATTCAAATAAGGTTAAACATTTTAACTAATTACTATATCAGAAATATCCATATAGCTTAATACTATGTACATCTAAATCCCTTATCTAAATACAAGGACTATTTGCAGTAAAATGAAGGGCAAAAGTCACACCTTTAGAGATAAGTAGGTTCACTTCCGTATTCGGAAAATTCTTATAAACATCACCTTATAAACATCATCATATAAATGAAATAAATATAGCAAAAGAAATTTTTACTTTTTGCCAATGCTAAAATAATAAAAGAAATCAGCATTAGAAGAAAGATCTTGGCCAACCCTTAGGTTTCCATTAAATTTAACAACTAAAACATTTAAGAAGCAAGAAAGGAGCCTCCATAAAAAAACACAAATATTTCTATAAATATCTCTTCACATAGCATAACCGCTTTAAAAACCTTTTCTCTCTTGTGCTACATAACACTAAAATACTACAGCACCTACAACCTGGGTTGAGGCAGCTCATTAGCTGAGCTGTCTGTGTGTGTGTGTCTGCCATCAGCATCTGGTGAAAGGGGAAACACTGACCCTGCCAGATTTGGGTCATGAGGTCAACAGGTCTCATTTATTATTCAAAATTGCTTTCTGACCTCTTATCTACTAGGTCAAAGGACGGTGTATTCTAGTTGGTTGAATTTTTTAATGATGAAGCCACTATCTTGCCAGATAATAAAATTACTTCTCCTTTCTACAGGCATTATTATTTTCTCCTCCCCTATCTAAAAATGTAATATTCTGAAGCATTGGCTATAGAAAGATACTCAAAAGAAAGGCATTAGTCTTTATTTCTCCTTTATTTTTTTATAAGAGTTCTAGAGATTTAAATGATATTGACTGTTGACAATGGTTGAAATGATTTTCTTGGCTGTAATTTTAATCTTTCAGCCCACTTCCTGTAGGTCTTCTGAACTTCACATAAACTAGTACTCACTATGCTGACTCTGACTTTCAGTAGTCATAGGTTTCTAAGGCAAAAGAGGATGGACTCAAATGGCATTAGGTTTTACTGGTTAATATTTGCTTCAATAAGAGAAATAAGTGATAAACATATAATATGTCTTCCAATATATAATATGACAAGATATAATATAATATGTTTGGGAGCATTCTTTTTATTAAACATGTTTTTCATCATCCAATAAAAAGACTTTTCTGAACCACCTTGTTATTTTATGTTTCTTATCATAAAACATAAGGAAAGAGAAGCAGTTTAAGACCCATTCCAGTAGAGAATAGATTTGAAAATATTCAGACATCTAGCTTCATAATAGAAAATTATCTATAAACATTTAACAAGCAATACTACAAAAGATCGAGACTCCTTCGATAGCAGATTGCATAGCTGTGCAAATAGACAATCTTCCTAAGGAATGATTTTATCTTTTGGAAAATAAAAAGTCAAAGGTCACATTGGTCCTGCCCTTGAAGCAGACATATGAGATGTGACCATGTGCTTTGTGACACTGCATATGATGAATAACTCTGAGAAGCTAGTAAACAAGTAGTGGAAACTATGTGGCATTCATGAGCCTAGTGAGGCATTAATATACCATACAGCTAACATTACAACTCTAATCACGGATATATAGTTTTGTTACCAATATGAAATTACCTGACACTGAATCTGTGTCTTTGTGTATTTATACATCATAGTATATACATGCACACACACACACACACACACACACACACACACACACAGATGTAAAACAATTCATTTGGGGATAATCTAAAAATGTCAGGTGACACTTATGGGGCATTCCAAACAACCACATTCTGTCCTTTCTCTGCATATGCTCAGCAGCAGATGGCCAAGTGGTCACTCCACTTCCTCCCTCACTGACCCTGATTTTACAGGACTCTGATACCAAATGGAGACCAACTGCTAGATAGGGTCAGAAGCTTCCTGCTCAGCAGATTGTGTGTGCATGCTCATGTGTATGTGCATGCACATCTGTGTGTGTGTGTGCGTGTGTGTGTATTCTGAATCTTCTACACCTGAGTCATCCCTCTACATCTATTTTTACTATTTCTTTGATGCCTTTCATTAGCAGAATCCTCTTCAAGTGAGTGTTTGCCCCTGGTTCCCTGCTTTTTGTCCAGACCATAATGTTTGAATCTTAAAATGAAATTGTTTTATGTGGTGACTTTATGATTCATAAGTGGGATTCTGATTTTCTTATTTGATTTGTAGATAGCATTATAATTGTGTGTTAGCACAGGGAAGAGAATTTATGGTAATAAGTGTGTCCAGTTTATACCCTGGGGAAGGAAGAGATGACTTTCTCTCTTTACCCATCCCCTTACTCGGTACTTAAAATGCATAAAGGCACTTCCTCCAGAGAAGGTGCTGGAAGGAGGAAGGTGGAGAATGGGCTTGATCAAATTTCCCTTCCAAGACATTTTTTTTTTACACAGCAGTCAGAATATTCTTTTAAAAGTCAAAGTCTAATCGTGCCCCTCCCTGCATAAGTTATTCCAGTGTCTTCTCATTGCATTTAGGATACAGTACAAAATTCTTAACGAGTTCTATTAAGTTTATGGTCTGATCCTTCTGTGTCTCCAGCTTTAGTCCCTGCCAGCTGCTTCCCCATTTTCTGGACTCCAGCCACATAGCCTTCTAGTCCCCAGACTGGACCAAACTCTTTCCTGCCTCAGGGCTTTCACAAACTTCTGTAAGGCACTCATTCAGCCTGTGATCTTTTCCATCAGGTACTCTTCACGTAATTTCTACTCATTTCAGGTCTCACTGCACAGGTATCTGCTGCTGCCTTCCCTATCACTTCATTATTCATTCTCACAGCACCCTGTGATTGTCTTTCAAATCACTTGCTTTCATGTGTAATTAGTGACTATTTACATTGTTTTATATTTATATATTTATTGTAGGTCTCCTAGCAAGATTCTAAGCTTTATAGATGATGGAGATCATGCGTGTTTTATATGCCACTCCATCCCCAACACCTATATTCCAGGACCTGTCACATAGCCAGTGTTCAGTAAATATTCCTTGAATTAATGGTGCTTTCATTCTCTCTTCTTCTTGATTTATAGCACTTCTAGAATGGAGTCCTATTTATCTGGGAGACAATATATTTACAGAAAGTCACTGACCATTTCCCTAACCATTTCCTATGGAAGAAACCAAAACACATCTTTTTCTCTGCTGGACCCTGGTGGTGGTTGGATGGGGCTTTGAATGGGAAGACAAAGTAATTTTTATGTTTAATTTAATGCTTAATACGTGTAAGGATGGAGGGAATTCTATGTTATAGTCCTAGGTTTAGAGGATCTGATGAGCTCTCAATTAACATTACTGCCATCATTATGCTGTGGAAACTCAACTGGGGCTTGATGAGCCAACCAGAAATGTTCAAGACCATGAGTCTGCAAATGATAACCTGTACTCCAAGTCCAGCCTACTGTCTGTTTTTGTAAATAAAGTTTTATTGGAGTACAACCACACCCATTAGTTCACGTATTTGCTGTGGCTGCTTTTGTGCTACAACTGCAGAGTTGAATAGTTAGAATAGGGACTGTATAGCCACAAGTCTAAACTACTTACTGTCCCTTTAAGAAAAGTTTGTTGATCCCTGGACAAGACCCATGACAAGGGGAAGCAACTGTAGAACATAGATTATGTCTCATCATGTCTATTTCCTCAATACTTTTCACAGTACTTGTCACCAAGGAGTATTCCATAAACAGTGATTCCATTTAATTAAACTTAGATTTTTCTAGCTTAACAGAACTTCTGACTTGTGGAACTTGTATTACTAAGAAAGACACCAATGGTTCACCCAGGAAGATTACTATGTATCTTCATGAATGAAAAGTACCTATGTGAATGAAAAGGAAAGCAAATAATGACAGATGGTAGAGATAAGTGGGAAATCCTAGACCTAAATCTGGGGCTTAAATACTTGAATTTTGAAATGTATTATGGAGTTGGGCACAAGAACAAGGCCAAATCTGGGCAATAGATCATGGTTCAAGGGTAAAACACAGTCAGGAGAAACAAACTGGCTTCTGCATCAGGAGCCCTGTGGTTACCTATTGTAGATGTTGAGAAGTAGCTATAAGAGGACAGAATGATCATGAACATCAGGTCCTGTAAGGAAAGGGATTCTGAAACTTATGACAGGAGACTCCCTGCATTCAAGGAATTTACATCTGGGTTGAGAAAGAAAAAGACGTACAAGGAAGAAACATTTAGACATTAAAATATGAAATATAATGTGTTTTAGAAACTCTTTAGCAAAGGCAAAGTATTATGAGAAATTAGGAAGTAGAGAGGCACATAGACTCTAACTGCTTAGAAAAATATGTTAATTGGTACTTTTACTTTCCACAACATTTTTTTAGAGTAAGGGAAAGAGATAAAGGATGGGACATTTATTAAACACTTGTGGTATATGCCTGGCACTGACGCAGGTGCTCTAAGTAGTTTATCTAATTTGATAGCAATGAATTTGCTACAGTCAATAGTTCCCATTGCTGGAATCACCTGGGCTAATTGGAATCACCTGGGCTTCACTCCCCTCCCCCACCCACTTCAAGATTCTGATTTAATTGCTTTGAATTGGGCTAGTTGTAGGTATGTTCATAAATTATTCTAGGTGATTCTAATGTAGAGCCAGGTTTGCAGCCTCTTCCTGATGTGTATGATTCTTGCCACTGCTTCTGTGGAGACCCCAACATTTACTGAGGAGGAAAGAGAGAAGCTAGGGAGATAAAGGGTATGTTGGGACCTCAGACCAGAATTCATGTGGCCTTAACAGAGTAATCAGAGCTTTGTCATTCAATTCAACTCAATTATAAAAGCAGTCATTCCAGAATATCTCTTAACCTCTTATTTAATTCCCTTGGGTGCAAGACACTACCTTTTCCTAACTCAGTATCCGTCATGGTAAGAGAGAAATGCAGACAACTTGATCCTTCAAATGTTGTTCTATGTGGAAAGAAAGCACAAATCAGTCTTTTAAATGATCTCTGCCTTCATATCTCTTTACACTTGTAGGCACAAAGCTAGATGAGCACTTAAAAATGGTTCAAACAAAGAGGGTAGAGTGGTTCAGTGGTTCTCAGATTCAATTATGTGTCAGAATCACCTAAAAGACTTGTTAAAATATATTCCTGTGCCCACACTCAGAGTTGGTGAGTCAGTAGGTCTGGGATCAGACTTGAGATCTGCAAGTCTAACAAGTTCCCCCAGTGACGCTGATGCTGCTGGTCCAGAGATTACACTTTGGAGATGAGTGCTGAAGTCTGTGAAAGCAATGAAGGCTTGGATGGGCCTCCTTCCCCATCTCATCCCTTCCCACTAACCACGTGAAATACATGCTTGTTCTGAGGTCTCCTGATTTCAGTCCAGGCCACAGCTAGAATAGGAGCATACGATCACCACCGCACAAGACAGATGGGCTGTGCCATTCCCTGATTGTGGGGCTTACATTACCAGGAGCAACAGGCTAACATGAATACTGACAAGATAATTTCCTTTGGTAGGAAAGGCATCACATGCAAGGTGGAAATTGCTGATTATAAAACCAAAGCCCAGGCAAATTTAAGAGTAAAACTTCACCTTAATAATGGACTTCTTAACCATTAAGGTGCTCTTGTCAAAGATGACCTTTCTTTGCAGTCTATGTACTTCATGCCTTTAACATAAACAACAAAAACTTCTTCAAATTGGCTTGATTTTGAAGCCAAATGTGTGTGAGTAGGACACATTACTTTAACTACCTTGAGTTTAAATTTCCTCATTGATAAATGGGGAAATATATATCTACTTGGCAGGGTTGTTTTAAGTATTAAAGGGCATGAAGTGTGTAAATATATATACATATACAATAGCTTCAATAACAAAAGCTTCTGAAGACTGACTTAATTTTTAAAGAGTTTGTTGGGGCACCTGGGTGGCTCAGTTGGTTAAGCTTTTGATTCTTGGTTTTGGCTCAGGTCATGATCTCATGGTTTGTGGGATTGAGCCCTGCCTCCGGCACTACGCTGACAGTGCAGAGCCTGCTTGGGATTCTCTCTCTCCCTCTTTCTCTGTCCCTGCCCTGCTCAAACACTGTCTCTTTGTCTCAATTTAAATAAATAAATAAATAAATAAATAAATAAATAAAGTTTAAAGAGTTTTCTACCTTCTAGTTCTCTCAAGAAACAAAATAGTCTAATGTCCCCTTGCTGCATATTCCAAAAGCACTCTGTGGTCACCTTACATGACATTCATCACATGTGATTGTAATTCCTTGCCCAATATCCTTTCCTTCTCAAACTGTGAGATCTATAAGGGCATCAACTATGCTTTTCCTCTATTTTTATTACTTCGCCTTCACCTTGGACAGTATCTGATTTACTAGGGTCCCCAAAATATGTTTGTTGTTGAATTAATAAAATGTTGAATAAATAAAAGGTTGTTGAATGAAATAAAAATCTATAAGAATACATAATGCTGTCCATACTTAACTGATGCAAACTCTTCTTACTTAGAAGTTTGTATTCTTTATACTCAGGGCACAGGTATTAGTTCTTTCTCTCCTTTAAGTTTCCCCAAGATGTTTCTAAAGCTTCTTGTCTGTCATTCCCAACCTTTTCTATATTGGCATTAAGAAGATGACCACAAAAATGTGAGCACTATTTGCACTACTGGTTATACTAATCTGTCTCTGTTGACTGTGTTCTAAAAATGTCTTCTTAACTACTTAACGACCTACAAGCCCCATCTGGCAAATGGCTCTTCCATTTTTACGTGGCTGGAGCTGGGTTTTAAAATCTTATAATCACTTTTAAACTACAAAGCTATATGTAATATTATACAATCAAGCTATACATTCCCCCCCACCTCCCACACACACACAAAAGCACAGTTCATGGCATGGTCAGAAAATCATTAGCATTCACTACAGAGAGTTCCCTCAGTGCTTACTTTTTTCTCCTCACCCCAATTCCTGTTGCCTGTATAAATTAGTAAATGGAGCTTATTAAAGATTAATGCCTACCTTTCTCTTTTTGGTGACTAACTCTCTTTCCTCAAAATCACTCTCTTTGAAGTCGGCCACAATTCTATACAAGGTGCAGATGCCCAACAGGAATTTCAAGCCCAGTGTGTGGTGGAGACAAACCATGCAGCAAGGTAGTGTTCACACCCTCAATCAGGCCCGCTCTGTTTACACCATAGGAGAGGGTGGTGCTGCACATTCCTCTTCTCTTTGCAAAGTCTCACCTCCGAAAGACATGTACAATGGGTACATTTAGATGGAAGGTCTGGAATATGACACAATGCTAGCATACACTACTTTACCTAAAGGAAGGAAGTTTCAAGTAGGAGGTGATCAGCACATAACTCTAAACTACTGTTGGGATTCAGCAGAGTGGATGGATGCCCTATGATCAATTTTATACTTGTCATTTTTCATTCAATAAGGCTGTCTCACATTCAGCATGGACTTAATACAGCAGACAAATCCAAGTGGTCAATTGCACAGTCATGCAGCTTAACATATCGGCCTTTTGAAATCAGTGACATTTGTGGGGTTTTTTTTTTTTTTGTTGCTGTTGTTTCCCAACACTAATTGCTGCCATGAGAACACCCCATTTTCTTTGTGCATTGCTGCAGAGACAACATAGTCATTTGTACTCCCACTTCAGATGGCATAAGCGTGCCTGAAGCACCTACTGGCAGATCAGTTCTTCTACCATTACTATAGTATGGACAAAGGGTGGGCAGTTGCCTATAGATCAACCACCCAGTTAATCTTCTGAGTCTCAGAAATTTAAGCTGGGCAAGGCAAGAACAGAATACATGGATGAAAACCATTCATTCCAAGCATGACATCCAGTAGAGACTAATACAGTTCTTCTGAGGAGGAGATTTTGGACGTTCCCTGTTCCTGTCTACTCTGGGCTGTTTTCTTGGTCTGCCTTTTACCCTATATTGAGTATAGCAAACGGTTGATGGTTATTGCGTAGAATCATGACATCTGAAATATAAAGATTACCAATGAAATACAGAGATTGATCACCATTGGGTACCCCAACTCCTCACACAGTTCCTGGCACCCAGTCAGTGCTTACTGTTCATAGAATTAATGATGTTATAATAGTGCTTTAGGCACTCAGCAATAGTACAGCATGAAATACTCATGCAATTCATTTCAAACAGAAATCATTTCCAGAAATTTTGATAAAAATATTCACTCTATTTGTTTAAATTTTATGTTTAAAATCTTTATAGTATTGGTTTTGCGGGGGTACCTGGGTGGCATAGTAGGTTAGGCATCCGACTTTTCATTTTGGCTCAGGTCATGATCTCATGGTTCGTTGGATCAAGCCCCGTGTCAGGCTTTGCGCTGACAGCATGGAGCCTGCTTGGGATTCTCTCTCTCCCTCTTGGTCTGCCCCCCCCCCCCCCCCCCCCCCCCGGTCTCTCAAAAATAAATAAATAAGCTTAAAAATTGTTTTGGGTGGCTCCTGGGCAGTTTAGTCAGTTAAGCAGCTGATTCTTGATTTCAGCTTAGGTCATGATCTCAGGGTCATGCGATTGAGCCCCACATTGGCCTCTCTGCTGGACATAGAGCCTACTTGAGATTCTCTTTCCTTCTCCCTTTGCCCCTCCCCCACTTGTGCATGTGCACTCTTTCTGTAAAAAAAAAAAATGTTTTTGGATATTTTCTCATATTTTGATTACAATTCTTAGGAAACTGAGTGTAGTCCATTAAACACCAAATTACAAATTCAGATCTAAGGCTATGCTCTTCCACTAAAATAGCATCTCTGTGACTTAACATCTCTGAACATTTTTTTAAATAATATGCCATAGGACTAGATTTACATAGTTAAATAATTCAATTACTGGCTCAAAGCTTTTTCTTACAAGAATAATTGTATCTTATTTAACTCTATTTCTTCAAATCTACCTTTGTGTCTTTTAAGAGTGATTAAAAGTTTTGTCATATAAATTTTGGATATTTCTTATTATTTTTAATTATTATAAATAGATCTTTTTCGTTATATCTTCTAACTGGTTTTGTTTGCATTTTTGAAAAGTATCAATATATATATCATACTACTTAACTAAATTCTTTTTTTCTTTTTCGAAGGAGTTTTTTCATAGATTCTCTGGGGCTTCCAAATATGAAATTGTATCTTCTAATAAAAATTGGGTGTACATCTCCATTTCCAGTTATTATGTTTCCAATTGTTTTTCTTTGGCCAATTGCATTGATGAATATTGCTAACATGTTATATGGTATTTGGAAAAAGTAAGTATTCTGTTGTTTCCCTTACTTTTGTGGGAAAGTCACTGGTTTTTCTTTAGTAAGTAGGATGCTGGCTTTGGGGCTGAGGCATATATACTTTATCATATCAAAGAAATAGCCAACAACCATATTTTATTATGTTTTTTTCATATAAATAAGTATTAAATTTTATCAAGTAAGTTTTCTTTCCCCATTTCTGCTCTGGTGGTTGTCTATTTGACCTTTTGACCGGTAACAACTTTTCCATAAAATTACTTAATCTAGATTTTAAAATAATTTGTATAGGGTTGAGCACCCTCTTATCTCTTAGGACTTTTTAAAATTCCCTCTCTATTGATAGCTATTTCCCCTTTTTCATTATTTATATTGGGTGATCATGAATTTCCCTATATTTCTTGGTTAAATTTGCTAGTGCTTATTTTATGATTATTTTTTAAAAAACAACTTTTGGGTTTCTTTCTTGGTTTTTCTGTTTTATTTTTCTCTAATTCAATATCTTTAGTAATTGTTTCATTTTGGTTTCTTTTGGTTTACCATATTTTTCTTTATGTACCATTTTGAATTGGATATTTAATTCATTTTCACTCTTATTAATTGGCTCTTTAATGCTATAAAATGTCCTTTCATAACAGGATTAATTGTGCATTAATTTCATAGATTCTGTTAAGTTTTATGTTATGTTAATTACTGTAATTTTGAAAAAGTTATTCAACTTGTATTGGATTTCCATTTTGAGCCAAAAGTTATTTACTAATACTTTTTTAAATTTCTGGGTGGAAAGATTTTTTGTTTTGTTTTCTTGATACTTATTAATTTCCAATTTCAATGTATCATGATCAGAGAATATTGTCTGTACTAGTTCTATTCCTTGGAATATTGGGAAGTTACTTTGGAGTTTAAAATGTGGCCAATTTTCATGAATGATTTATGTGCACTTAAGAACAGGTATTCTGCCTATTATTAGCATTCAGAGTTTGATTATTAGACCTACCATATTGATTTAGTTGTGTAAGTTTTCTATATACTTGTCAATATTTTGTCTCCATTGTCTGTCTTAGATTGGGAGAAATGTGTTAAAGTTATCTGTTACTAGTTTTTGTTTTGCTTTGTACTTCCTGTAGTCTCTGTTTTATTAAAGTAGCTGGGTTATTATGTGCACATATATTAGTAATTGAAATAACTTCATTGTAAATTGTAGTTTTTAGTATCATAAAATATCCTTCTTTGTGTCCTTATATAATGAGCTCTGGTTTACAATGTATCGTGTTCAATAAAACTATGCTACTTTTTGTTTTTAATTTGTTTATATCCTGTCCATCCTTTTAATCTCTCCTAATCTCTGTTTTTAGTATGTCTCTCTTATATAACACAGTGTTAGATTTTACTTTGTTAACCAGTCTGATCATCTTTTCTTCTGGCAGATTAATTAACTCCATTAATATCTATTGATGATGTTGGTAAATTTGTGCATATACACAAATAGATGAAATTTTACATATTCTTTCACTATATGGTGTTTCATTTTATTTTCTTCAAAATCTCTCCCCTCTCTGCTTTTTTGTTGGGGGGGGGTCAGGGATAATATTTGGGAAAGTTTATTTTTTTGTTCCAATGTTTACCTTTATGCTAATACCTTTATATAATACTTTTTTATTTTGCCATTATTGATTGGTTCTCAACTATGAGCAATATTGAAATAACTTTGCTAATAACATGCCCGCTCCTTCTCTCCCAGCATCTAATTTGAAATAATATTCTTTTAAATTAAACAAACAAACAGAAACAGAAACAGACTCATAAATACAGAGAACAAAGTGGTGGTTGCCACAGGTGGAGGGATGTTGGGGGGATGTATGAAATAGGTGAACAGGAATAAGACGTACAAATTTCCAGTTATAAACTAAATAAGTCATGGGATGAAAAGTACAGCACAGGGAATATAGTCAATAATATTGTAATAACTTTGTATGGTGACAGATGGTAACCACACTTATTGTGGTTAGCATTTAATAATGTATGTAACTGTCATGTCACTATGTTGTATACCTGAAACTAAGATACTATTATATGTCAAACATACTTTAATAATAAAAGAAGTAATATTCTTTATCTCTCAGGTAATACCCATAATGTAATCAGTGAGTTTATCTTGCTTTTTATGCACTCTCCTTATCCTTCCAATTCTCTCTATTTTCATGGTTGATCTATCCCTGTATTGTCAGAACATACAGTCATTTCTAAAACAAGCACTCAGTCTTAGTTTTATAGGTACACATGTATATTTGGTGTACTGCTCTGATGTTTTACCTTACCTCTGATGTCTGTTCCGTTATGCTGGTTGTCTAGAACTCATTCTCTAGTAGATCCTTTAGCAAAGGATTATTTGAATAAAATTCCTTAAACTATTGCATGGTCATCTCAGCTTACAGCCTTTATGGTTAAGGGTCAGTTTTGCTGGATAGAAAATCTTAGCTCAAATTTTTCCTTCCTTGGATTTTTAAACCATGTTATTCCATTTTCTGGGGTAAAGAATTCTCATCAAAATCTTATGACAATCTGATTTTCTTTCTCTTAGGAGTAATATGGCCCACCTCTTATTCTGTTTATATTTTGAATTTTAAGTTTGTGATACTGCTCTTGTTAATAAATTCATATTGATGGGATTTCATGGAGTATAAAAGACCAAAAGCAAGGCAATACTTACTTAATACCTAAATGTACTTGCTAAGAGCTTGCCAATCACTAAGACTCTGATCCAGTTATTTCAGCTGCTTTTACAGAGGAATCAATCATGTAGGGATCTGACCATTTTTGTGACCTACTACATGTATGGAGACAGGAGGAACAGCAGTAAAAATATCTGGATCAAACTGGACATGTTTTTAGCCATGGCTAAAAACAAACCTGTATGATTTATGTTTATGAAACATAATGATGAACAGAAATGTATAATTTTTTTCAAATTTGTGATTAATTAAGATAGATGTAAACATGTTTTTTTTTTTCTTGGTTTAACCTGATGTCCAAGGAAAATAATTGTTTTATTGTTATTATTTGATATGGTGCAATCTACCCTAGAAATGAATGAGAAAGGGAATGTCAGTCAGTAACAAGCAAGCCACTATTTCTATCTTTTGTTTTGTGCTCCATCCAATGACCACCCTTCAGGAACGCTTTTGTCTTGATGGGGCTGAGCTGGATTAGACTTTCAATTTCAATCCTAGCACATTCCTAAAATATTATATGTGAATGGAAACCAGTAAAAAGACTGGCAATCCAGGATCATACATAAGTGATGGTGAAAGACTGTTTAGTTTGCTTGCATTATCAGAAGCCAGTTTTATTTCTATCATATTCTGCACTCTTGATAGGAAAAAGGAGAATTACAGATGACTTCAGCAGAATTTCATTTGGTTATAGATATCATCAAATGGATACAAACCCACATGCTCTTTAAATGTTTTTTTTTTTTTAATGGGCCACTAACATTATCTTCTTGTTTCTGCAATTTTAAGTGAAGTTCAAGATTATATAACTATTTAAAATATTTCTTTTATTATTAGGTCAGAGAAATTAAATATTACTATATTGCTAGTATAATAAAGAACCTTGATCTGAAAGAAAGAATATCTTACTGCCATTTACACACATTTCTGAGCAAGGACATATTTAGAAATAGTAATAATATTGGATTAATTTAGGTTTCTGCTTTCTAGCCACTAGTCCAATCACTTTGCATGTTTTAACTCACTTAATTGTAACAACAAATCTATACTTCTGGTAGAATTATTACTGTTAATCATATTACTACTACTACTATTTTGTAGATGAGGAAACTGAGACATAGAAAGATTAAGCAACTTGCCTAATTACCCAGTTTGTGGATGAGCCAGGATTTTATTTGAATTGGCTATTTTAACAGCATATGGATACATTTCCATAACAATAAGCTACTTGTCTTTCAGTTGTGAAAGCTGTCTTTTTTAGCAGAGTCCCAAAACTGAAGGGTGATCTTAAATAGTGGAAACACTTATAAAGCTAGGCAATTACAAAAGAAAAGCAATATATGTAATTCTTTCAACATCTAATCATACTATATCTTTCAATTAAATCATCACTCTTAGAAGTAGAATCCCTGTATTGCCAAGTACAATCCTTGCCAAATATCCAGACACAATCATGGGCTTTAGGGATTACAAGTCACATAATAAAGGATAATGACCTAAAATTAAGCACACCAACATAGAAAGCAGGGACTGCCATGCTCTGTAGAAATCAGCAATCTATTAGATTTAATGTGAGATTAAGGATCTGTGTAACCCGCAATTACGCTGTTTTTCATTAAGGAAAAAAAGTGATGATGGTGCTCAGTAAAATTCTTTCTTCTATTTACCACTGTTTAATTGGATTGGGGACTGCTTAAACATCTTCGGGTTGGAGCTTATAAGAAGATGATCCCAGCTGTTTTTCAAAGCTTAAGGCAGCAGGCAGACAACACAATCATGTCAAAGCTCATGCAAAAGGCTTAATCCTACTTTTTTTCCACCAAGCAGCTACTGCAACCCAGTGTTTAACCTTCTAAGTACTAAATGTGCTCTGTCACTGCTTTAGATTTGCCACGGAATTGTTATTGTTTAATGCTGTTAGCTTCACTGCCATTAAAATATCTTCTCAGTTCTCTGCTTTTGGAAACTGACCATGTTACCATTAGGATTCTCAGCATTTTATGCCTTAATTTAAAAATAGTCAGTGGTTTGCCACACTTCTAAACTATCAAATCCATAATAGTGACTTGTTTGCTCATACATTTACCCACCCATTTATTCTTTTGATAAATATCTAACCCTTTTGTGTCTTTTCCCCAAGCTCTACCATAGACACAGGAGAGCAGGCTTTGAGATGGTAACCAACTAGCTCCACAGTGTTGAAACTAAAGAAAATAATTTGGAGTTCTCTTTTACTTTTTTTTTTTCCTAGCAACATTTTGCCTAGTGCAAATATCCAGCATCTTAGAACTATCAGCTCTAGTTTTATCTAGATCAGCAATATCATAGTATTTAAAGAGTAAAGGTTAAATGGTCAAATTAGCTTTCCCTACAGCTGCACATGCTACTTGGATGGTCATGCACTTTCTTTCCTCTTTTCCTTTGGAGCGTGAGTAGTAA
This sequence comes from Panthera uncia, assembly GCF_023721935.1. Taxonomy (NCBI): domain Eukaryota; kingdom Metazoa; phylum Chordata; class Mammalia; order Carnivora; family Felidae; genus Panthera; species Panthera uncia. The sequence continues at coordinate 94,411,346 of NW_026057582.1, read as the reverse complement.
AGGAAAAAGGGAGTGGCTCTCTGATTTGCCCCAGTGGCGGTGAGCAGCCAGCAGAAAAGCAGACACAGTTAATGCTCAGCTGCTCAGACCAGTCAAGCAAGCTACCAAGTCCCAGCTGTGCCTCTTAATGTTTTCTGATTGCACCTACTCCTCAATCTGTGAACTGTTTTCTGGACTCAGATTCATCAAGCGCTGCCGCTTTAAAAACTCATGTAGGCAGGCATCCTAGGATATGCCATTATAAGCTGCTGCCAGGGGATCTTCTAGGAGATAAATGGAATCTGTGTGAAGTAAATTAGTGTGAACCAGTCAATCTGAGTGTCAGCCTTGAGCCACTTCCATGGATAACTAGCTGGCTGACTGGAGGCCAGGGTCTTCTGCCATATGTGGGTTGGAATCTCTGAGATTCTGTTCCTCAGGACGGGGGCAGGTGGGCAGTGGGGATGCGGGGCTGTTTATTCTTGGAAGGGCCAATTTGATCTGTGTATAGCTTTGTCAATGAAATGGACCTCTGAAGCATTTGTGTTTACCTCCCTACTCTTACTGTACCGAATGTCTTTAAGTTGGACTTCTTTACAGTAGGAAATATGAGAGAAATGCCCTGGAGAGAACAGCTGCCTCCCTGTTCAAGCTGCCATTTTGCAGACTCCAACTGTGCTGTGTTTGGTTGGTCAAACCTCCTATCTGAGATCTTTAGGTTTTAAAACAAAATAATAACCATAATTTGGCAAAATGAGTTTAATCCAAATCTCCTCTCCCTATTCGCCTTTTGAGGAATAAATCTATGTGATCTTTAATTCATGAAGAAAGGGAGGTTCTATGCAAAGCCTGATGATCATGGTTCCCTGTAGATAATCAGCATGGAAAATCAAATTTTCACCATTAGAGGAGGGGGAGAAAGCCTCTTAATAGCAATAGAATGAGAAAACCTTTTAAAATATCTTAACTGTTCCATGGGAAGAATTTAGAGACAAAAGCATATGAACCAATAGAGTCATAAGAATTATTATTTAATATGATTAAATGGTAAGTATAAATGGTTCTATTATGTAAAAATCATGTTTCCATAATTCAGTATTGCTTTAGAGATCATAGTCTGTTCTTACATTAAGATCACAAGAATTCATTTTATCTAGCTAAATTATGACAAATCATCTTTATTTCTTTTTTTCTTTATTATATTAATAAAATTTTTTATCACCTTTCTCTCTGTAGAATCAGTGAGATGGTTAATCATAGAATGCAAATGTATGAAATAGAATGAGAATAAATTTAGGCCTTATATTTGGGGAATATTTTTTAAAGCTTTCCCTCCTCCATCTCCAGGGAAGCATTTTGCCTTTCAGAGAGAGAGAGACAAAATTACCTTGGAATAATAACTTGGGTAAAACAAAAACTATTTACATATTCAACAAATAATTTTCTTTTTCTTTGGTATTTTCTTTTTCGGGTCACCTTTCCCAGACTCATGTATCTGTAAGGTAGCTTTTGAGTACTTTATGTGAAGGTACCACCATTATGGGGTCCATAGAGACACATTCCATATATAAGATACATTTCAGTATATAGAGTGTGTCTGTGGATGTTAGATAGCATGAATCATAGCAAAGATCAAACTAAATGCTTTAAAAATTGAGTGACCCTTTCCTTGAACTAATGAAACAAAAATGGGATGTCCTGTGAGAACAAAATTTGTTTTATGCCTGTACATTGAGTTCAGAGAAATGAAATCCCTAGTGTAAATTTAACTTTATGATTTATGAGAGTGAGGAAAAGAGAGTGGAAATCGGTGAATTTTCCTTCTGTTGTAGGAGCTAGGTACAATATTTTGCAATGGATGACTTTTACTTTATAAAGCTCTTTGAAGGTAAGAAAGTGACCATTGTAAAAATCATGCTTGGAGCGCCTGGGTGGCTCAGTCGGTTGAGTGTCCAACTTCAGCTCAGGTCACGAACTCACAGTTCATGGGTTCGAGCCCCGCATCGGGCTCTGTGGTGACAGCTCAGAGTCTGGAGCCTGCTTCAGATTCTGTGTCTCCCTCTATCTCTGCCCCTCCCCTGCTCACGCTCTGTCTTTCAAAAATAAATAAATGTAAAAATAAAAACAGATTTTTAAAAAATCATGCTTTTGACTAGAGATCTCCCTCAACATAGTCCACCCATTGTCTACATAGCCTTATTCCATACAGAGCAAGGCGACTTACTCAGCATTCACTGCCAATGGATGCATTGGACTCATAATATTTGTGGAACAAGAATACAATCTATGAATATCCAGCTGTCTGGGACAAGCTATGGAGGACAGAAAAAGGCACACTGAATCAGGGCTGTAATTCTTCTAGCCCAGGCTTCTGATTGCAGCACTTGAACTCACTAGAGAAGCACAGTTGTTCTCATGACATCAGTCTCAAAATTTTAAGATGTGTCTATATATCTTTCTTCCTTATTAAATGTAATGCAGTGAGGTAGTCAGACATAAGCAATGAGTGGGATAAGAAGAATCACACAGGCCAAATACAGTGCTAACAAACACAGAAGAAGGGAGAAAAATTAACGTTATCTGGTAGGTTGATAAAGACTTCATGGAAAAGATTGCATTTGAACTGAGTCTTGAATAAGGGGGGAGCATTTTGTCAAGTGGGGAATTGCATATGGGGTGACAGAAGATATCTCAAGTTGGGGATCTTCACACAGGCACTGATGTAGAAAATAAATGGCATACCCATGGGACAATGAGTGGTCTCATTCAGCTATAATATATGATATCAGAGTCTAAGATAGGGAGGAGCGGAGGAGGCCAGCACCCAGTGAGAAACCTCTAAGTTTGAATTGAGGCTGTATTATGAAAGGTCTTCAATCCATGGCTCTAGAATTCCCCATTGCTGACTGAACAGAAGTGCTTGCAGGTTTTTCTACACAGAAGCCACATGATCAGACCCTGGTTTTAGGCATATGACTCACCTCAATTTAAAGAGTTACTGGAGGGAGAGACATCTCTTACCAGGCTATTAAAATAGAGGAATGACCCTGGAACTGGAAAGTAGGGTGAGAGCATAATCATCTTGAGGGGTTGGAGGAACTAGAGGAGAGAAAATGGCAGTAGTAGGCATATATAATTTCTTGGGAAGTTTACAAATATCAGTCACCTTCTTCACATTTACTTCCATGCTGGAGTCTTTGGTCCTCCTAATTTCTTCTTGAGATATTCTGATATGATATAGACTCTCCTCCCTTGTAATTCTTCCCAGACCTTTGGCTGGCTTTTTAAATTCCACCATATGCTATATTGGCTACAGTCTCTGGAGGCACATACAGGGTTTCAGAACCAGGGGCTTCCTGGGCTCACTTGTTGGTTTTCTTGTGGTTGGTTTATTTTTTTTCCTTAAAAAAATTTTTTTTAATGTTTATTCATCTTTCAGAGAGAGCACAAGCAGGAGAGGGGCAGAGAGAGAGGGAGACACAGGATCCAAAGCAGGCTCCAGGCTCTGAGCTGTCAGCACAGAGCTTGACATGGGGCTTGAACTCACAAGCAGTGAAATCACGACCTGAACTGAAGTCAGACTCTCAAACAACTGAGCCATCCAGGTGCCCCTGGATGGTTGTTTTTTTGTGTTGGCTGTCCCCTTCCTAAAGTGCCAGCCTTTAGTTAACCATTTGCCTACATTTTTACATTGGCCTAATATCCTTGAGTCATAGTCAATGATAGCTCAGAGCCATGTCCTTGTTATTTATACTTGTTACTTGGATCATGTTTCCTTTAAATAGTTCCCAGAATTTACTATACTGAAATGTGTACACAGCATGTGTTCCCAGTGATTCAGCCTCACAATTGTTTTCCATAGCTAATCTAATTAGTCTCACATTTCACAACTCAGGAACTCTTAGTGTGGTCTATAGTCCTAGAGATTTACTATGTATTCTTCCAAACAATTTGTAAAAATTTAGGAGGAGGGATATTTTACAGTGATCTAGGACACTGTTTTATACTGTCTTACCTAGAAATATCTGTCCCTTACCTTTTGTTACCTATTACTTAGTTCTTTCATTATAAAAACATCTTTTTTTGTATTGAACATAGTTTTTTCAAAGTCTCACTAGATTATAGGTACTGGCTTCCCTTTATCCATATGCATGTTTGCTCTTTAAAATGTTACTTTCTTTAGGTATGTTTCTCTTACCCTTTATTTGGCGATGCCACTGGCTTGCTTGTATGAAAATGAGAGTTTGTATTACTTATCAAGGTCAGTTCTATATTTTGGACAACCATCTCTTAGACATATTAGTACAAATACTGGATGTTATGCAGTGACTCAGCTTGAGGATTTGAGAAGGCATCCTTCAATGATTTATCCCCCAGCAAAATTAATATTTTGAAATGAGTGGCTACATTTTACATGCATAACCATAAGAAACAATCAATGCCAACAGACTACCTATGCTTTCTCTGCCTGGTATGAGGGCATGTATAAGAGAGTGATGCTTGCCCCTGATTGTATTATAATACAGTGGTTAAGCCCATTATTAGCATCCAAGCATATCTTACATTCAATTTCAGTAAGTTCTCAAGTCCACTAACATAGCATTTGATGTCATTTAAATAAAAATAAATCACCTTCAGAGTAATGAAGCCTAATGATACAAAAGCAGTAACTTAGACCTTTTCTTCCTTGCATCCTTCTTAATGTTGACAAAGGAGTAGAAAACTAAGGCATAGTCTAGATAATTTGATTTCCTTATTTTCCATTTCCTATCTAGGAGATGAAAGAGCTCTGACACTTGATTAACCATCTGAGACAAACGTTCTCCCCTGAGATAGAGATGACTATCAGCTGGGAATTTGAGACTGCCTGCCAACTATCCTCCCCATGCTGATGGTGTCGTCTTAGGTTCAGCCTATGGAAGGGTTGCTGCTCTTATGAATTCCAATGGTCAGGCCATTTGACAGTTTCTTCTCCCACCAATTCAAGAGGAAAAATGTTTTTGGCATTTTTCCTCATGGATAACTGTAGACTTTGCTGTTTTAAATTGCCCTATGCTGGGAATCCTTATCTTAAGTTCATATATAAATCACATTTATCTCTAGTCTCAAATGCTAGCTTGATGCTCTTTTGATTGAAGGGTATCTTTTGTTTTCCTGACCTTCTTTTAAATTTTCAAATTCAAGCTGGAAAGTTGACTATAGATTTCCTCTATAATTCTTCCTTTACTGACTGTTCTTCAATTTATCAATATGTAGGGATATATTTGTTTTCATCTTTGAAATCTATTCCTGCTTTCAACTTCTTGAACTTCTGAACAGCAAAATGAATGCATTTGTGCATTTACCATAGGATTTGGTCCTTACTAGAAAAGTTAAATGAATTTTGCGGAACCTAAATGGCATGAAGAGTGTGAGTTAATTTCTATATATTCTTAGAATCCATCCATCACCTACAGTTCCTTTTAGTGAGGACAGAGTCCTTTCAGATAAGATGTTCCTGAGTCTCTTTGTCTTGAATAATTATCTCTCAGTAAAACATAGCAAGCTGGGATTGAGCTTGCTGATTTGACCAGTTTATTCCTTGCATCATTTATCCAATGATGATACATAAATATAAAAAGTAATAACAAAGAATGTTTCCTTGAGTTATTGCCACTCTGAATTTATTCATTAATGTTCAGGAACCAAAGTTGAGCAAATTATATTGATTTGATGTTTTTCAAAATGGTGCCTGCTCACCTGCTTACCCCCTCTCTCCTGGGAGCACTGCTTGCCAAGGAAACGGTACTCTGAAGGAGTACATAAAGAAATTCAGGCAAGACCCTCACTGGTAACTCAAGAATTACTCTTTTCGGGGCTGAGGAAACACATCAGAAAGAGAAGAAAGAGTTGCATCATTACCTGTTATGCTCCTTTCCAGTTCCCAACTTACCTTACACATTTCCTTTGTCATACCCTCCCACCCTACCTCCGATCTGTCTCTGTAGTCTGTTTCAGTCTGAGAGCCTAGATAATTTGATTAGAGTTGGTTTTCATGTCAGTCTTGACTAAGACAAATGACTTCATTGGCCCCATCCTTACATATAAAAGGAATAGAAATAGTTGCCCTTTAAGAGATTTGACTTGAGGAAAACACAATTAATTCCACAAGAACACCACACCTCTGCATTCATTTCACAAATAATAACTGAGAAGCTCATCATGCCTAAGGCCTGAAAGCCAAGACGGACCCAGGCCTCAGAGGAGTCCAGCACATATGAAGCCTAACCTAACTTAGACCGTGTAACATCCAGACCAGGGCTCATCTGCTGCATCTGTGCTTCTTGCAATTATTACATGGACCCAGTTAAGTCAGTTTAGAATGATTTATCTTGCACCGAAGTTCATATTTGCCAAATTGATTGATAAAGAGAGGGATTGTTTAAAGAAATGAACTGAATAAGTACGATTCGAAGAAGGGTAAGATATAACTGATTTTTTTTTCAAGATTTGTTTTTAAAGATGTGTTTTGCACCATTGGTAAACATCTGACAGATGCTTTTCTATGCCAAGGAGCCACCTTGTTTGTTCTCACTAGTAGCCATGGTGCAGCCTCAGTTATTTCTCGGTCATCTTTCCATAGGGCTGCCTGACCCTAGCATTGCAACTACCCAAGTATCCCTCTGAAGCTGCCTTGATGTCCTCTGTCCCTCAGTCAGACTGGACATTGCCACTTGTAGAAAAATACCAATCTTACTTAATTCTGAAAGAGCTTTAGAAGTCGTTATTTCTAAGGCTCATGTAGTAGCCATTTACCATCTTGGTATCTTGTTCAATGACATACTGAGTAGTTGATTGTCTTGAATTGTTAACTGGAGGAGTGTTTGAGTTTCCGAGCCAGAAGATGTCAAGGAAGTTGTCCGGTCCATTTCTCTTATTTTATTAATAAAAGGACCTGAGTTTAGGAGAATAAAATGACATACTCAAAATCACAAGGTCACACTATTAGGACCAGAGGTGGAATTAAAAAACAGATCTTCTGAATCCTATTAATTTCACTTTTGTCCAGTGCAACATATTATATCTCCCCGCGAACTCAGAATTTCATCCCTATAATGAAATTGTTGATACTCATTTTTGTTCCAATTCATATATATATTTGGATGCCAAAAAATGAGGAATTTCATTTTACACTCAGAAATAAGGAAGATAGAGCCTCCTTCTTTATGCAGACTGCCTATTGACATTAATAATAGATTGCAGGGTTGTTTGGGTATGTTTGAGCTGTAAACTCTAGGCCTGACCTTGAGATTTTCCCCTTAAACTAGAAGTGAAATTAACCTTTGGTTTTCAATTTTTAGGAAAGCTCATTAGCAGTTTCACTCAGTCATTTAATAAGTACTCTAAGTATGTGCCTTGTGCCTCGCATAGGGCTAGAGATGTATGTGCTTATTCATCAGCCTTACCAAAGCATCCCACTGCCCAAACATTTGGATGACAGAGGAATTTCTGTATCTGAAAGGAATAAAGCATTGTTTAAAAAGATTCATTAATTGATTGTCTTTTTTAGCATTCACATTTTCCTTCCTCCAAATTAGTTGGCTGTTCCACTGATGCATTTCACTTGTAGAAGTTAGCTATAGAGAGATTTTTTTTCCTCTTAGACTAAGTAGTCAAAAATCTGATCCTCTGTGTGTGTATGTGTGTGTAATATACATACATCCAAAATATTTAAATTAAATATAATTTTAATTCTATACATCTAGTAAAGATACCAAAATAATAGTTACCCTTCCCAGCATTTTAGAAAATTCATTTTTCTACCAGTTGAAAATGTCATCCTTAAAGCAATTCATACTAGAAAATGTCATCCAGAAAATATTCCATGTCAGATTAGAATTTCAGAGAGATAGCAAAAACACCTAAGTTTAATGTTAACTGAACTTGTCCATAAAACAGTTATTACTTAGTTATAAAGAGGTATTAGATATTTTATTTAATTCTGGGCATCTTTATCTGATTTTTTCCCCAGTTTCCAGTCCACACTGACAAAAATAAGCCTGAAGCCTGATGCAGGATGCAGTAAAAATAAGCTATTATTATGTAAATATAATTAAAAGGTCCTATCACTTGATTATCTCAGTAGATACTCTTAAAGTAGGGGTAATAAGTACATAGTTCTTTAGCTAAATATGTTTTCCTGATGGGACATCTGTCCTGAGAGAACCACTTTGTAAAGTGAATTATGGGTCTATTCAAATGGTATCCTCTTTGTTTATAAATTTGGTGTTAGCACTTCAAATCTTTTCACTGATTATGTCTCCCTCTAATTTAAAATATATAACAGTCTTTGGTGATCTGTGACTGTTGCATTAGTATTTACTTCTTGAATTTAACGTAGTTTTTCTTTCTTCTAAGCCTGCAGAAAGTTGTTTGTTTGTTTGTTTAGTTGATTCATAGGGATGCCTTAAGATTGCCAAGAGACCTAAACGATCAACCAAGAAAGTGATCAACTCTTAGCCACCATATTGAGCTAGTAGATCTGAACTCAGGTCTTTGACTTCTCCACTGCTCATTCCACAAATCTGAGTGGTCTTTTAGTCTTTCCTGACTTCTGCAACCTGTACATTATTTTTGTCCCCTTGAGTAAGATGTCATAAAGATTTTTTCTGAGTTTTACCTGCTACTACAGTGGTTTATTCTACTCAGACCAACATTTCAAACTGTTATATCTTTTTATTAATGGTTTTCTATAAATATCCTCAATACTTCCAAAAAGTCCATACATATGATGGATGGGATCTATTTTTAAATCATTCATAAGTCATTGTATTGAAAACACTATTTGTAGTGCAGATTTTATTCACATTGTAAATTACATGGATTTTTAACAGGGGCTCTATTTAGTCTACAGAACTGGCCTAGCTTGGAAGAACCAGCTGCTGTTAGTGGAGATGAATGGAGATTTTTCCAGTGGTCACTCTCTTGTCTTACTGGGGGGTGGGGAGAATAATTCTTGGAATTATTTGCTGCCTAGAGTTAGCCACCTTTAAAAGCTAATACCATCTTTCTGCAAATGATGGCAAAGGGAAGGAGGGAATTTTTGGAGGTTAACTGAAACCAAAATAGAGTATAGAGGGAGATGGAAGAGCATAACCACTGTCACCACACGGTGACCCTGTCACCACATGGTCTTATGGTAAATCCTTCTATAGTGTCTTTGTCATACAATCTTCTGAGTTTCTTCTACCATTGAACTATTCATTTCTTTAATATCTAGAATTATATTCATAGTTAAACACATTATAGTCAAACACATCCATACAAAGTACATGGATTTCTCTGTTTCACTACCAAAGACATTACAAAGATATTTAGAACACTGGTGTTTCCGCTGTCAACACTTTGAGGTACATGATGAGTAAATGGAATAGCCTTACATCTTTCAGTGGTAGAACTGTCAAGAAGAGTTTGTCTTTTTTGCCCCACTTCCCCCAAATGTGGACTGTTTCAGAATCCATTACAGAGGAAATAAACAGTTGATTTTAAGTTAAGGATGAACCTAACAATCATTTGCACTATATTGATGTCAAAAGTATCTCTCTAACAAGCTTTAAAATGCATCTTCAAAAACTACTGAAAATATCCGAGAACTTTAGTGATGAGCTACAAATGGACTTGGGTATTGATAAATAAAAGTCAATATGTATAGTGAAAGGACAACTTACTGTGATAAATGGGCCCACCATCAGTAAAGATCAAATTATTGACTATCTAGGGCAAGGAAAAACCTGTCTATAGCTAACTTCTACAGGTGAGAAGAATTAGCCACAGCAGCAATTTAGGGAAAGCTCAAAGAGATATGTTAAGAGAATTCATTAAAAATGCATATAAAAGTAGGCAGCAACATTCTGTTAAATACATTTGTGACACTAGGCTAATGTATTTTTTGACCATGCCTGCATTCACACCTTTTTTTCTTTTGCCTTGAATGAGCTCCCTTTGGGCTACCCATACTCCTTTTCAAGGAATTTAAAATTCACTCCCCAATCCTCCTATTACAGGAGAATTACTGCTGCATTCCTAAAAACTATGTCACTCTTGGAATATTGTCTCTAATGCTCCTACTAGTTACTTTTCATTATACCTCAACTAGATCACAAGTTGTATGAGGGCACATTTGAAATGCCTTTATTTTCTTTTTACCCCTCCCATGGTCTAGCACAGAGCTCTACCCATAATAAGGGCTAGATCAATATTTGTTGATTTCATTGTTTTTGAAATGATTCATTAGGGAAGCTCTGGTCACACATCATGTCAGAGTTTAATGATGAAACATCACAGAAAACACCCAAAAGAACAATTGCAAAGATTAGCCTATCAAAAAAAAACAGAAGTGAAATGGCAATAATTAACTTCTCCAATGTCTGCTGTTCCCAACTGACAGAATGAAGGTATTTCCTATATAGTAAATTTATCCAGGTACTCTATAAATTAGCCAGTAAAAATGACAAATCATGTACCATCTCAAATTTGGAAGCTAAAATGTAATTAAGCAAAATATCTGAAGAATAATACCCTTTCTACTCTCCTACCCCTTCACAAAGACACCCTTCAAAATCAGAGGTAGAGACAAAAATAGCTGCAGGGTACCTACTAGTATGAGTTTAATGAAGATCATGCAGCTACAACTATACCTAACTTTCTGACTTTCTTGAGAGGTTTGGGATGTCAGTTCAACCTGGGACCACTTTATTGTCACTAAAAATTGTTACTGGCATTTGCTATGTGGTTCTAATACCATGCTCTCCTCCTTGAAGTCCTTATATCTAGAACAGAGTCTTGCTGGAAGAATAAATGAATGAATCAATGAATGAAAGTTTTAAATTATGAAAGAACAATGTATGGGATGACAAGTGGAATGCATTTGCCCAAATAAACACAGGTGCTAACTCATTGGCTGTTAATAATAGATTTAGCTGTATGATGAATCCCCTAGTAATCCCCTATTAGAAACACCAATGTAAATATTTCAGAAAATTAACAAGATATTTAGGGATAAAAAAATTAAAACAGTCTAGTAAATCTTGACCAGTGTAATAGTTTTCTGCAACTTTGATACATTTAATTATCTGCTTAAGCATATTACAAAAATTGATGGATTAAAAAATAATCTGTAAATATGATCTAAACTGAGAAAAATTAAATTAAAGGGAATTACACCAATAACTACTTAGGCGATATGTGTCTCCCCTCCAAATTACACACTACCCCCACCACCATTTTATAAATATGCAACCTTTGTCTCAAGTGGGCCTAAACAAGAAACTGAATGGATCTAGTTGAAGATAATTCAAAGCACATACCCTCGTGGGCCAGGAGGACATCTAGTATGGTACCTCTGTTTCATTCATTTGTTCACTCATTCATTCCACAAATCCTTTAAGAATACCTCTGATGGCCCATGGCATACAGAAATGAATAAAACAGACATGCTATGTACTTCCATATTTTTTTTGACAACTTAAATGCCAGAATTTCATACATTTCCCATATTTTGTTCTCTAATAAAAGGTTTTAGAGAAGCACTGGATTCAAACTCTATGCTCACACTTTGACAGAACAGAGGAGAACTGTGTTCTGAGAGGTTGGTGAAACTCAAGAGAATATTTGGATCAGAATTATGTTACTAGTCTCCTTTAAGGTGTGTATACAGTAGGCCTCAGGTTACGATCACCAATGCAATAAAAACTCCATGGAAAGAAGATGAGGAGTGTGGGTGGTGTGAGTTCTGCTCATGCTGCTTTAGACCTTGGGTTGTGTTCCTTTGTGTCACTTATTGAGTATGTGTGTGAAGTGACACAGCCTCCAGCCTCTGTGTTTGCTCTATCATTTCCTAATGGAGGTTTAGGAACAGTGGCCAGGCCTACTCACTGTGCCAACAAACATATTATTTCATGAATGGCTTATATATTTTCTTTTTTGTTTTTATGGCCTATAAATAATATGTCGTGTGTGTTATCAAGATCCGAAGAGACCGTAGTAGTGTTTATTGCAGCAATTTGTGATAGATAAAATTAGCAGTAGTCAATAATATACATATTTATGTAGTTTGGCTTCAAACAAGTAAGTATGACAATTTATATTATTGGGGTATTGCTCTGTTTTGTTATTCACAGAGTTTTTTTCATGAAGCCAATATCCACTCTTCCTGACAAGGGATTCCTTGAACAAATATAACATGGAAATACGTTACTCAGGGAGATAAGTTAAACCAAGTATTACAACTTGTGCAAAAATGTGGAAACTTGAGACTGTTTCTCTAATGAACTAGTGGTATAATGTGTTTATAGGAAATTTTAGATTTCTGTGCTCATTTCTATTTCTGTTCATAATTCCTACCCAGATAATAATGACAAGTTGTTTGGAGACAAGTTGTCTGAAATCACCGTTCAAACATTAGTCCTTCTTATTAAACATTTGCGAAGTATTTATTCTCTATTTTAAATTTTATTTGTTTAAGGCTTTTATTTTTTGTGTGTTTAGAGTTTTTAATTTGATGAAGGAGAAACAAAATGCATAAAAAATGTTCACCAGCTATGATTTGTGCGACAAAAGGAACAATTGCATCCACACAGAGCTGGTCTTTCTAACTAACCAGCCCAACGTTCCGTCTGTGTCCTGTGGCTGTTAATTGACTATATCGTTTTAGATTTATGCATTAAAAATACGATTTCTGCTTTGAAGGGATCACTTTGTTACTTTGTAGCTTTTAAGCTGATGCCATGAACTTATTTTTCTTGTAAGATAAAGTCTCATCTATAGATTTTGCAACTAATTACATGTCTGCCAATACATACTTAGAGGATACATTTTATTTCAATTTATTATTTGTGTTTACATAGTGTGTCCCTGGAAATATCTGTGGAACTTAAAGGAAATGTTTCAGTGGTGTTTATTACTACTTTTTCACTGTTCTCTCTTTCTTCTCTCTCTCTCTCTCTCCCCTTTTAATAGCTCCAGTCAGTCCGGTCAAGCATGACAGCGACTCAAACTCGGCAAAGTTCCAAGACACTGAGGACATGCCTGACAGATGTGTCTTGGAAGAGTCTGAGAGTCCAGGTGAAAGCCATTTAAAAATAGTCAAGTATAAAATGATAAATCTGACACAGCTTTGGGGTCCTTGGAAGGGGGTGGCGGGGAGGACATTGTAATGCTGTTTTCTCTTAGCAGCTGCACTGTCAAATTAATGGTCACCTCCAGGGGTCACAGTGTGGAGCTGTTACCTTTCCTCTTTCATCAGGAATTCAGTTGGAGGAAGTACAAAGGCTTTATGACTGAGAAGGGAAGCTGACACTATTAGTTCATTATCATCAATTTTAAGCTAAACTGGAGAATAGAGGCTGAGATTGAAAACTGGAGAAGTGGCAGCATTTTAAATATTTCAAATAATGGGATCAAGCAGAAGGAGAGAGTTAGAGACAAAAGAGACACAGATTGCCACCATTACAATCTATTTACCTTTCTAAATACAAACAATGCTCTCACCTGGACGAAAGTGCTCTAATCTGGACGATTTTAGCATAACAGTAATGGACTCATGGACATGTCAACTGTTTGGAACAAACAGAACAGAAGAAAGTAATAACCCTTCCTCATGCTACATCCCAAGTTGCTTATGTTTGTATTTTCTTTGTAGAAAGAATAGACAGAAATATACTGGAAGGATAGAGCCAGAAACACTTATGCATGGATTTTTGTTTCTGCTTCTGTCTTGTTTCAAAACATGCCTAGTCTTTAACAGATAATTAATTAAAAGGAAAAAAAAATCCTGTGGAGGTTGAATGACATTCCTGGATCACTGCAAAGCCTTAAGGTGCTAGAAGGTACCTTATTACCATGAGTGAAAGAGTTAACTATCTCCCCCCACCGAACAGTTTTACTTCCCTGTTTTCTCTGGCTGCTGGGTACCCTCGACCCTCTTGCATCTTTGTGTGCTGATCCTTGTATCAGATTTTTGATTCATCCTCTCTGTGGCCTGTCAGCTTAGTTAAGAGATTTCCAAATCTTGTAGCCTTCGCTGACAGGGGGCAGCTGCAAACAGTCCCCTGATCCTTCCCCGAGGAGAGCTACTGAGATTTAATTTTCAGTGAAAGGTGCAGCCTGCAATCTATGTCAGGTCCCCTAAGTCATCTCGGAACCCCAATAGGCCCAGTGGCGATGGCATTGTATTTCAGTTCCCTCCACTACACCAAGATTCCTCAAAAGATGAACTGCTGCAGTGTGTCTGTTCTCAACCACACTTCTGCTTTAGCATCCCATGGAACTGACAAATGGCACCTTTCACAACGACAGAAAATTTTAATCAGAACGTTAATCCCACCCCCTGCCATAGTATCTAAAAAAACAAATGCAGGTTAGTCCCACTCTAACAGGGAGAGAGTAGTGGTAGCATTAAATTTCTATTAAATTATTTATAAATTGCTTTTAGTTTTGACAAAGATTGCCTAATAGTGACTAGATTTTTAAACTGTCTTAATACATAGTTTCCTATAAACCCTAAGCAGTTAAATCCATGAGTCAAGTTTTTACTTGTGTTAACTGTTCACTGTTTTGGGCAAGAATAGATTGGCTTTATGTCATTTCAAAAGTAGTATAAATTTCGGTCATCCCTCAATATGAGTGGAATTGTAGTAAAATTCAAATATAACATAGTTCATCTGACTGATATAAACAAAAGCATATATCAAAACAAAGATTAATTAGTAAAGAGAGGTACTGATAAAGAATCTTAACTTAAAAAGTGAGTACTGTTCTATACATCGGACATCATTAAACGGGTAATAAAGAATGAATTACTCCAGCTTTTTCCTCTGTCCATTCCTGCATTTTAAGACATCTTGCCTTATAGGCCTAGAAACCTCTGGAGAGTTCACTACTGGTCTCACTGCCTTCCACTGAGAATTTGTGGCTTGGTTGTCATGGAGACATCGTATTTCTCCAAGAATTGCTCATATTGATCCGTGGCCAGGCGTAAATGGCCAAGCGAGTGTGAGGAATAAAGGGGGCTGGGCAGTCCTATAAAATGACCAGGGCTTGTGGGTTGGAAATAAGCTCATAGCAAACACTTAGGTAAAAAGAAAGAAGCAGTTTTATTTTGTTTCAGGATTTCTTTCTGTACTTTGGGCCATTGTCTTCTTTCACTATGAACTGAAAGAAACTTGTTAGTCACTTGTCATGTCAGATCTTTGGTGCTTGTCCTGACACAGCTGTCAGCCTTCCAGCTCTGTGCAGTTCAGGGACACACAACAAAGAGGCAATGACATGAATTATTTATTGCTCCTTGTGTGGATAAAATTCTGTGATAAGAAATTAAGACACTTCTGACAGAGGTGCTTGTTTAGTAAGAAAGATTTTGATGAGAGAGTGCATTTCCTTGAAGTATGAGCATTTGAGAGGGAAAATTCCTAAAACTGAGCACGAAAGAAGATATGAGAAATTGGTGGCATAGAGGGACTTTCTCAAACTGTGAAAATATGACTGTCCACTTCTCAGTGTCCCACAATTAACTAAAAAATAGCAAGGCATTCAGATGGAGGGGCTCCAAAACTATAAACATCACGTTGGTGGTTTGGGTACCTCTTTTTACCACGTATGAGTGGTGTTCTTCTGGAAAGTATATTTAACCACTTTTGTTAGAAGAAAAGGCAAAATTTGGGGGTTTTAAGTGATAAGCTTTGGGAAGGTGCTGTCAAATCAAGAGAGGTGCTTCCACAGCTAAGCTTATAACTGCATTGGTATATTCATTATTCTCTATATGGAAAGGAGTATTTAAATCTGAATGCATCATTCTCACCATTTTCACCTGGCATATCATCGTTCATTTAAAAGTCCTTCTAATATCTTCATGTACATGCAAAATCCCCCCATTACAAAGTTGAATGTGGTCAGTCTTCTAGCTTTAATGGATATTGACCTTACATGGTTTTATCTATGCAACTCTAAATGACTAATATATTTATTACATCATTTTTAATGAACAAACCAGTTGTTCAAACAGCACATATAAAATGAAAACAAAAATCATTTTCCCATGCAAGCACAGTTCAAGAATATTGCCTCATATATTGTTCTTTCCAAATAAAGTCTTTTCTTTGCAAATCCTCTAAACATAATTTTACTTTAAACGTTAGAGTTTCATATTTCTGATACCAATTCATTTGCATTTGCAGAGAGGAAAGGGATATTGAAGCACAGAAAAACTATAATAGTTTATTCTTTAAGGTAAAGTTAAAGTTTCCTAAACATTGATATAATATTTTAAAATTCCATTGGTAAAATCAATTTTTTTAATTTATGTAAAAAATAAGATTGACTTTATGAATTGATTATCTTTGAATGCAAAGGGTTTTGAACTCAGTCAGAAGATTGTTTACTTTCCCACTGACATCACTGCTTCTTCAGGAGCGAAGTGACTAGGATGACCCATTTGTAAATGGGCCGGAGTGTGCATACAGGTCACAATTTAGAGGACTGGTGAAGTGGTTGTTCACCTGGTCTCTGGAGCACTCTACCTATTCATCATGCTGTTGTGATCTCTTTATTGGTTCATGCTGTATACCCAGGTGAGTGCCTGCAGTCCATTAAGGTTGGCAAAGCAACTTTAGACCAGAGCATTCTTACTGCTCTGACCCTGTCAGTGAACCTGGAGGTCTTGTCTGTTAGGTTAAGGTCTCCCTCAGCAGTGTCTTTCCTTTGGAATAATTCATTAGCAAAGAGTTTTGACTCACAGGTGAATCCCAGATTGAAGTTTCTGGCTTAGACTCTGTGAAGTCTACTTGCTTCTTCACTGGCATTTATACATTCCCAAAACCTGTGGGAATAACTTGATGTCTAGTAATAGAAGCACCGAGATAATGTTGTGAACTTACAGCTCCCTTTGTTTTCAGATTTTAGGGCCATTATAATGGCTTTCTTTCTTTGGCTCTTTAAAGCCCCATCACTTCTGAATCTGAAAGATGCTATCACAAAAATAGTTTAGTGCAGTCTTTTGCTGGTTAACTTCTTGTTGACTGCTTCATACACAATGATTAAAGCTCAATTCCTATTCTCCAGAATATAATAAAAAGCGTTCCTTGTCCCTCATCTTTGCACTCATGATGATAAAAAATTTAGTGTGACATTCACAATTTTTATCCAAGTGTTAATGAGAGACCTTGAGCTTTTATCACCTTATTGGCTTGGAAAATTAAGGATTTTACTTCCTAGTGCACTAGGGACAGGGCACTCAAACATAGCTTCAACTGAAAAATAGCAGTGACAAGAGAGAGCTTGAAAGTACAAAAAAAGGCATTCAGATCAGCGTTTTCACGTCATTCTGAAGTAGTTTATAATCAGTATGCATTCTGCCATTAATAGAACATTTTAGTGGTTTTTATATAGCACGTTATGTGTATAGATCTATATACATCATTGTCAATCAATATTGCATTTGCATGAATCTGATGAACAAAACTAGGTTTCTCACAGTTTCCAGGGGATACTACATTGTGAAAAGCCAAGATGGAGGGTTTTTTTTTTTCTTTTACTATTCTAGCTCATGAATCAACAGCAAAAATCAGGTAACAGAAAGTAGGACAGATTCAGGACTGGAGTGTTGGAGATGGCTGATGATGATGCATGAAGCAGAAAAAATGTGGAATGTGTGAGCAGCCCATCAATCATAGCTATCGAGAACACACTTCTTAGGGTTAGTGCTAAAAAAAAAAATGTTCTAGAAGTAAGAACAATTTCAGTAGTAAAAACACATAGGCTCTTTCTTCTAGTTGAGTTTAACAATATCAACATTTTTAAAAAGTTACCCAAATGGAAAAATTTAAGCATTAACCTAATAATTTTTAAAAGATATAAAATTCTAGACATAAAGACACACACACACATAATTATACCTGTAGCTATATATATAAATGTATAATATATATTTAACTAAGCCAAATAACCAGTTTTTTGAGTCTTTGCCAGTAGGTGTAGGAGTTATTATGTTTGCATGGCCATGTCATTAATATAAATGTATTTAGAAATAGTTAACTAAGGCACAATGCTCCAGTATGTTTGATAGTCAAAATAATTTAAAACAAGTGATAGTTTTAGGCTACAATGACAAGCATCTAAGTAGTTTGAAAAATAAATGCTCTTTTGATTCTTGAATTCAAACCAGTTTATAAACTACCATTTATAACATTTGATCCTAAAACTGCAGTTGTGGGTTTCCTTGAGAGAAACTGACCTACTTGAAATTTATGCAAATTCATTAATTTCGAATCCAACTCATCTTGTTGAAAACTGTCATCTTTCTTGGCAATTAAAAGAAAAAAACAACTTGCAACCTGTCATAATAATGTGTACAATCCATTTCCCTGAAGCCTAGTTTATAAAAATATTTTTATTATAGTAACATATTGTATTATAGCATAGAAAAGAAATATAGAAATTATAGGTAATTCTTTCCTTCCTTCACTTCCTTTCTCATTCCTTCCTTCTTTTCATCCTTCCCTGTTTTTCCATTCCCCTCTCACCTTCTTCCTCCTTTCCTTTTTCTTACTTCTTTCTTTATTTACTATATAACCTGATAATCTGTTTCCTTTCTAGGTAAGCCAAGGCATCATTCATGGATAGCAAAGGTGTGCTCCTGTAAACTGTGCTAAATGGAATCTTATCTATAGGAATTGGATTTGGACAAACTATGAAACCCAAACATGCCATTTGTTTATTGTTGTATTAAAAACTATGCTGTTATTGGTCATTATTAGATTGTAAGTAGATTTGCTAATGCCTTAGAAAGAGTGTATTGAAAATGTAATTACTGATTAAAAATATCCAAATTGATCTAATTTTTGAAAAACATTGTGGAAATCATTCTATATTCTTGCTTCTTATTTTCCTTTAAAATTTACAACAAGCAATGCCAGTCTGCAGACACAAATTTTAACACTGTTTTAGATTTTCTTCTATCTTTTCAGTTCGTAAATGATATAGGCAACATTAAAACCACATTGCTTTTAAATAAGATACAATGCTTCTAAATTTAATGATGCTTCAATGTATTTAATCTAAAACTTTACTAAATTTATTTGATTTGCTAGGTTAGGACATTTTGTTTTAGTATATGCTTTAATATGGCTCAGTCACCCTGCAGTCAATCTCATCAAAGCATGAAATGTTGTCAACAAATAGTGAGTTCCATTTAGTCATCAATGAGCCCAAATAAGTGATAGACAGTATAACAGGGACCAATCTTATGTGGTCAGGTTCATTTGGACTTCTAATGATATAGAAGCTAATGTCTTCAGCCAAAGGTTGATTTTGTTGGCCATACACATGTAAACTATATATCTACTTACGGCACATCACAATTGATCCTTATTAAGTATAAACTCTTGTAGTTCTTTCCCCAGAAAGAAGCTTGACTAGCAGGAATTTTTAAAATAAAATATGAAAGCAATATAAATAGGAACAAAGTTCTCATCTATTAAAGCCCTTAGTGATCTGATTTATTTGCTGTGCCTTATATTGTATAATTCCTGGATTGATAGAAAATCATTGAAAAGTAGTGTGCATATAAATACAAATATCGCCTAATCCATAAAAATGGAAATAAAATGTTAAAAATGTTAAATATATTATCTACCTACCTACCTACCTACCTACCTATCTACCTATCTACCTACCTGTCTATCTATTTATCTATCTAATAGGGAAGTTCCAGTCACTTCAATTCAACAAACATTTTTGAGGGCAGCAGCATCTGGTCCTATGCTGGGATGCAATGGGAGATTAGAGAAGAGAA
The DNA here is from genome assembly GCF_023721935.1 of Panthera uncia. Lineage (NCBI taxonomy): Eukaryota > Metazoa > Chordata > Mammalia > Carnivora > Felidae > Panthera > Panthera uncia. The sequence goes on along the minus strand of NW_026057582.1, from coordinate 94,391,542 downwards.
CTATATATTGGAATAGCTATATATAATGGTCTCTACCTTTAAGGAACTTATAAGTAATGACTGACCTGGATGAATATACCGAAACATAGACATCCAATGAGAGTGACTCCTTTAAAGCAGACAAATCTGTGTTCATTTTTTTGTCTCCTAGTAATATGACATCATTGCTTGAAATTGTTTTTGAGTTGTACTTCACAAAGAGTAACATATTATCAATATGAATAATCATGGAAAATTGTCATCTTTTGAAAATCAACATATATACACACTCCCCCCCCCCCCACACACACACACATTAGAAATAGTCCACAGCTACTTGGAATAAGTTTCAAAATAAAGGAAGGTAGCAAGCTAGGCAATTGAAACCATTTTCTTACATGCTGCGCCCTGGCTCTGAAGGTCATTACAAGAAGGTCTACCAAAAATATTTTTATGATGGCACTCTCAAATATGTATATATTCTCTCAAGAGGGCAATTTTAATAGTTAAAACTTATTTGAATGCTTAAGTTCTGTTATATTTATTAAAAATAAGCTTTGTTTTTATAGCTATGTCCTATTATTCCCTTTTCAATGAAGAATAAAAATAAATTTAAACAGTGCCATATTTAGCATTTTCCGGGACTAAGGAAACCAATATTGAATCCTTGATAAATATTTTATGATGTCACCAGATATAGGAAATTAGAATTGGCATAACCCTGACATTACTAAATGCGATTTTTAAGATTTTTTGGCATCACATTTTGCAGTTGCTAAAATTTAATAATTTGTATTAAATGACTAATTATAATCTTCTTTTATCGATATGAATTCTGGAGGCCAACACCGTTAACTATTAAAGCTTTTAATTCCTAAAAATGAAGTTTTAGAGAAAGACATTTAAATAGCATTCTCCAATATCCAGGTGCAAATGTGGGCAAGTCCACCCGTCTGTTTAAAAATGATTTCCTTATATTGACTTACGTTCAGCATGTTTCAGCAATGTTTCTCATAAGGAGAACTTGAAATACCAAGTTGCCACCCAGTTAACTGGATCAGCCACATGGTGACCCTAATCCCTTGGTACCACAGCTAAAAACTCAAAATTCTTTGCTTCTTGAATAGGTGCTTATCCTTTGTTGGCCTAGCAAGGGAAGTAATTGTATTAGCAAGCAGCTAATTTGTTTGTATCCAGTGTCTTCCTTGTTGTTGTCATAAATAATTAATTAAAAAATCATCTTGTGTTTCTTTTTTGTCGTTAATCTTGGTGATATTTAGGATTATCTATTTCCCTCCAAGGAATATCATATTTTCAAATTTCCAAATGGGGATTCTGTTACTCATTGTGGAATTACATACAGGCTACTCTATTGCTGGGGAAAAGTTTAAGGGCCCAGGCCTCACCACCATATGTTCAGGTAGCTTGTCTTTGCTGTATTTGTCAGAGAGCCTTGCTTCCCCCTGGATGTGGAGAACATCCTCTCAGGGCTTGGGCAAAGGCAGTCCACAAGATGGTCTCTGGAAAGCAATCTGAACACTGTAAAACACTTCAAATATAAGGTAAAATTTATAATATTCTAAACACACAATTAGAGAGGTGGCCTCAGACCTGAAACATTCTGTTGCTGTATTAGAAACTAGTTAACGCTGCTTTGAATGTGTCACTATTAGAAAAATGATAGGAAAATATTTTGCTGAATATTAATTAACATTCTATCCCTAGATAGTAGTACTTGAGGTGATTTTTATTTCCCTCCTTGCACATTTTCCTCTGATGTTCTGTATTTAAAAAAAAAAAAACTTTTATAATTATTCAAGTGAACATTTTAGAAAAGATAGTGTTTCTCTTCAATCTTTAGAGGACATGCAAGAATTGAAATTTTAAGAATTGATGGGGCACCTGGGTGGCTCAGTCGGTTAAGCATCCGACTTGGGCTCAGGTCATGATCTCACGGTTTGTGGGTTCCAGCCCCACATCGGGCTCTGTGCTGACAGCTCAGAGCCCGGAGCCTGCTTCAGATTCTGTGTCTTCCCCTCTTTCTACCCCTCCCATTCTCATACTCTGTCTCTATCAATAATAAATAAATGTTTAAAAAAAACACAAGAATTGTGTTATGCCATGTGTTTAAAATGAAGGCTCAGAGTACATTAATGCCAATTGATTTTGAAGTCTTATTTTCACAAAATGGACTTATTCATATAATTTTTAAAATTTTATATTGCACACATTTGATTATACAGTTATTTAAAAGCAGTACTATATATGCTGTGATTCTCCATGAAGTCTTGTTGTACACGTCAAGGACCCAAAGTTGTATGTAATTAAATATGAAAGTCCTTGTTTTGTAAACATGTACGTAGTTAGCATCGTAAAATAATTTCAAAACAGCACAACTAAAAAAGTTGCCAAGTTAAAGCTTTCTGGAATGGCTTGCTTTCTGATGAAGTTATGTGGCTTGTCCCGAAGACACTTTGTGCTGTGATTTCATCAAGGACCTTACAGATGGCATGTATGAGAAACATGCAAACAAGAAATGAACAGGTCTCTCAGTGTGCGCATGCCACGGTGGGGGTGGGGGGTGGGGTCCATCCAGCCTGAAACCCTGGAAGACATCGTGTGTCACCTCATCTCATCTCATTGGCAGGGCACAAACAGACTGCCTTGCCACAATTCCCTCGCTCCTGCCACCCTTCAACCAACTTTCTCAGATCCCATTTTATTTTAAATTTTGATATCATGGACTTGGGGCATTAATCTGACTTTTTAAAATTTTGTATTAAAATACATTCATCCTGAGTACTGAGTTCTTTGGCCACCCCCCTAGTCTTAGGCCCTGTTCATTAAATCTGGATAGATACACCTTTATCCCAAAAAGTATACCACAGGTAAATAGACTGGAACAATCACATCATTGTGAGAAAGATTATAATGATACAAACCCTGTGGAAACTAAAGCCATAAACCATTGAGAATGTTTGAAATGGCTTACTTCTAGTGGTGTACAGTGGGAAATATTGGGCATCTATGGTTCTTCCTTTTGACAATGTTTCTCCAAATGCCTTTTTTCATTGCACAGAGCATGTTTTCCTATCATCAATTTTAAGGATCCTTTCTGTCGTCAACACACTACTAATTGGAAAGGTAGCAATAATTTTTCATTCAAGGATCCAAGGTTTTTAACACCAAAGATAATTTGTACCTGTTTAGTATAGCCCTGCCTAAATCTGCAAAGTGCCAAATGCCAGCAACCAGTATCCATAGCATTATGCAATAGGAATAATTGGTTGGTACATGCTTGCAAACCTATCATTTATTCACTTAGCAATTATTTTAATTGCAATTATCTGTAAAGTCATCAATTGGCTTTTCGATCTTGCATGTGTATTTTCAGGGGAGGAGGTGTTTTCACACAGCCTCAGTAATGGAGCATCATGTCCTAGAATGATGTCATCTAAGATAAAAGGACGGTCTATGACGTGTTCTTGACACATCACAAGTTTCCTTTAGACTTTTAAAGAGATTTTCTGTTAATTGTGCAGTGGCAACTACATTTCCTATCAGAAATAAACTCTCTTATCTATATGAAAAGACTTCTTCCATCTATGTTATCTCTATTTCAATTTACAATCATAATCAAAATAGTATTTAAAGTTTTCTTTTTGTATTTTAGAGGATTCCAGGGAGGGGAGGGAAGGAAAGAAAGAACAAACCTATAACAGTGAGATTAAGAGCCTTCATCCTGTCCCTAAAACAATCATAGCCACAGGGACCAGGTTGCACTTAGGACCGTTTTAATGATAAGGAAGATTTCCTTGGATCAGCCTCTATTTCAAATGATCAGTGTATTTTCGCCAATCTAAGCAAAACCATCTGGTCCAATTTATGGAAGAATTTCAGACAGGAAGTGAGGCAAAAATATAAAATATTATCATTTCAGTTGTCTTTCAGATAGTCAAGAAACAAATTTGGGGATTTCTGAAGTGTGATTCCATAGAAAGTATATTTCAGTTGATTCCTGTCTGCAAAGGTGTGAGGTTTTGTTTGTAGGCTTCCTGCCATGTAGGTGGCAGCAACACTCAAGGCTAGAAATTTTCTTTCACATTCTCCAAGCTCTAGTCTAAACCACATTCTTACTAAAAACCCTTGTGGAAGAGAAAAGGTTTAAAGTGTAGAGACAAATTTCTCTATGTCCTCACATATCTCTAAAACACTATTTTAAGGTTGTGCTAAAGCGGTTCCCATAATGTGAAAACATTCATCATTTCCCTTAATACAGAAGTCATATTCTGCTCTCGTACATGTTGGTAGTATTAGGCTTTTGTTTCTTTATTTACTAGGATCTTAATTCTTTACCTTCTCTCAAGCTAAAGCTTTTCTCTCAAGAAAAAGGAAGAAAACTGGTTTATTCCATGACCACCTAGGCTTTTCTGGGAAATAGCAAAAGCCTCTCCTTTCATTCTTTGTAAACATCTAAGAAGCCAGGGAATTTAGTAATTGTGGATTTTCCTTTCATCTTCCGTATGAAGCTATTTCCTCTGATTATTCTAAATAGAGGAGATTGCATTCAAGTTAGGTGTGTGCAAATCAAATGAAGGCTATGTCCAAGCAGAGAGGCCCATGGCACCTGAATGTGGGGCCAGAAGACAAACAGGATTTACAGGCTAACAGTGAGGGTGTTGAGTCATTGCATGGATATGGATCATTGCCTTGAGAAAGGCAGTGGCTCCTGTACCTAGGCAGAAATGAAACAAGGATGCCCATGTCTATGTTAATAAGTCTGTTCTTCTTTAGTATTGGAAACTGATTATCAGTAAGAATTTCTTCAATTTCTAGCATTTTGCAAAAATTAGTACCTGTTATAGCAAATATTGGTAGCTTTTGTGAAGGAATCTTTAGAGTGTTCTTTTTATGTAGGGTTGGTCAACATGTCCAAAGTACCATCCATATATACAACTCCAGGCTCAGATAAAGCTCATAATAATTAAATTCCCAGGCTATAAGGAGGTCATTGAAGGGTTTGAGGAAGCTGAGGAAAGGGTTCTGTATCTAATACTTTTCAATCTCATTAATATCACTTCTAACTTCTCTTGTCCTTCATAACCTTGATCACTTTCTGCAAATATCTATGTAATTCAAAGCAAGTATTTTTCATTATACCAGGCATTGAACGTGGAATCTGAAGTACTGGCATTGTGTCTCAGCCCCTTCACTTTCTTACTAGCTGAGTGACATTAGAAAAGTAATTTATATAATACTCAGAAGCTCAGTTCTCTCAACTCTGCATTAAGACTAATAATTTCAATTTCTCAGGTACCATATGCCCGTATTGTTATTATTGAATGTAGCATTACAAATAATTGAAATCAGTACACATGCCAAAAATGCCTATTTTTATAATAATATTAATTATCATCAACCATCATGGCACTATAATGCTTGAACAAGCTTTTTACTCAGATTGGGAGAGCATTTTGGCATAAACAAGCTAAACAGGTTGGTTTAATGAAAATTTCTTCTTTTAAAATGTTTCATGTTAACTAGCACTCCCAGGATCAAGGGCTAATTTCAGTTTTTGACAATTTATTTAAAGGTCAAGGCTTTCCCAAGCTCAGTGGATAATAATAAATAGTAAATAGCTCATAGTTTTTCTTCTGGGTCCTGAAAGATAATCCTCTGAGAATGTTTGTGTCAGAGTAGGATAGGCCATGGTCCATCTAAGGTTGTATAAAATGACAGGTAGCTTTTCTCTTCTATCAGTCTTCATATTATCAGATGACACTAGCAAACATGTTTCTATAGCTTTACATGAATGTGATGAATGGACCAAACCTAAACATGTAAGTACTTGTAAAGAAGTATACCACAACTTAGAAAGTCAATGAACCCCTGAAAGATCATGGGTACAACCAAACAGCATATATCAAATTCTACCTTCCTGCTAAGGTTGGTATATATTAGAAATTTCTCCCATGAGGCAAAAATCTGAAAATTGATGAATACGTCAGAAAACCTGAGTCAAGGAAGGGTTAAAGTGGGGCTGACCAGAAGTGGCATCAGAAGCATCAAACACAAGGATGTACCTAGAGAAGGATACTCATCCTTATTTTTACTTTAATAAAGTTTGGTGAAACATCTTACAACATTTCATTACTTCTGTTCCCTTCCACCCTCTTCTCTAAGTGGAAAAAAAGGGTATTGGTCGGGAATAATAATAAAATGACCAGGAGGATTTTCAATTAAAATGGCAAATTAAAGACACATTTATCTCCATCCTCTCCTAAAGCTTCACTGGAATAATGGGATAAAATACAAGAACCCAACAAAAAAATAGAGAATGGGGAAAGGAATAACAACAGCAAATTTTTAAAAGCCAGAAAGCAAATAAATGCCACAGAAGATGATGCCAAGAAATGAGCTGCTTGGTGTTGCAGGGGTCCTAATGGCTCAAAAATCGGAGTCAGCTGTGACTTTTGTGGGGGTACAGGAAAACTGTTTCAAAGAAAGTTAATCACCTTGATTCTCACTCTGACTTCTTACCCCAGTTAATACCTGGGGGTTCCCTCCATGGTCAGGCTGAATAGGAAGGATTATGGTTCAGGACAGTAAGACTAGCTGAGAGCAAGGACATCATCCTGAAAAAAAAAAAGGATGGGTAAAAATCTGTACACTGATGACCACACCCTCACCCTAGCTCCCTTCTGTTTTGCTCCAAAGATGCTGATAACCATTCTTCTTAACGCTAGACAAGAGACAGATGACTCTTTTATGATAAAATAACAAGCCTGAGGCCAATAAGCACTTGAAAAGATGCTCAACATCACTAATCATTAGGGAAGTGTAAATCAAACCCACAATGAGTTACCACCTCACACCCATTAGAATGGCCACTATCAAAAAACAAAACAAAAATGCAAAATGACAAGTATTGATGAGGATGCTGAGAAATTGGAACTCTTGTGCTACATTGGTGGGAATGTAAAATGGTGCAGCTGCTGTGGTAAACAGTACAGTAGTGCCTCAAAAAATGTATAATAGAATTCCAATATAATCCAGCAATTCTACTAGTGGACATATGTCCAAAAGAATATCTAAAAGCAGTATCTCAAAATTATATTTGTACACCCATGTTCACAGCAGCATTATTCACGATAGCCAAAAAGGGTGGAAGCAACCCAACTGTCCATCAACGAATGAATGATAAATAAGATGTATATTCATACAATAGAATATTGTTCAACTTCAAAAAGGAAAGAAAATCTTATGCATGCTACAACATGGATTAACCTTAAAGACATTATCCTAAGTGAAATAATCTGGTAAAATGTCCAATAAAATGACAAATACTGCATAATTCCACTTACTGAGGAAACTAGGGTAAAATTATACAGACAGAAAGAAGAAGAGGGGTTACTGGGAGAGGGAAGAGAAGAAGGGAAGGGAGGACTGAGGAGTTGTTTAATGGGTATAGAGTTTCAGTTTTGCAAGAAGAAAGAGTTCTAGAGATTGGCAGCACAACAATGTGAATATACTTAACACTACTCAAGTATACACTTAAAAATAGTTAAAATGGTAAAATTTATATCATGTATATTTTACCACAATTCTGAAAATTAAAAAAAAAAATACAGCCTGAGAACAAAAGACCTACAGATGCTGACTACTCAGGCTCTTCCAGTGAAACATCATAACCAGGAAACCTCATAGGGAGGACTAGCACTCTGACCTATTCCCAAACACAAAGTATTTTTGTGCTTCACTAGCTGGAAAGCCAAAGATCACCAAATATATGAATAAAGATTTTAATTCAAAAGAGAGAAACCAAAACAAACATGCAGAAAGAGCAGTGATAGAGGGTATTGTAAAAAAAAAATCCCAAAACATCTATAATTAATGTAATCAGAGAGATAAGTGAGGAAATTACCTTCAAGAAACAAAAAGGAGGGGTGCCTGGGTGGCTCAGTCGGTTAAGCATGTGACTTCGGCTCAGGTCATGATCTCACAGTTCGTGAGTTTGAGCCCCGCGTCGGGCTCTGTGCCGGCAGCTCAGAGACTGGAGCCTGTTTCGGATTCTGTGTCTCCCTCTCTCTCTGCCCCCCCTTGTTCCTGCTCTGTCTCTCTCTGTCTCTCAAAAATAAATAAATGTTTAAAAAAATAAAAAAAAGAAACAAAAAGGAGACTATAAAAAAAGAACATTCAAGAATTTAAAAATATGTGGTACCATTCATTTATTCAATTCAACACACCTTTTTCCCCCAATTTCTACTATGTGCCAGGCACTGTTCTAGCCATTGTGAATGCCGCAGTAAATAAAACATACATATGCACATTCAAAAGCTAGCACTTTTTTTTTCTCTAAAAAATGTTTGCAAGATATAATTGAGGAGGGGCGCCTGGGTGGCTCAGTCAGTTGAGCATCTGACTTCAGCGGGGGTCATGATCTCATGGTTAGTGGGTTCAAGCCCCAAGTAGGGTTCTGTGCTGACAGTTCAGAGCCTGGAGCCTGCTTCAGATTCTGTGTCCTCCTCTCTCTCTGCCCCTCCCCCATGCACGCTCTGTCTTTCTCTCTCAGAAATAAACATTAAAAAAAAAAAAAGATATAATTGGGGAGACCTCCCAGGAAGAAAATAGGAAAAACAGTTAAAAAATGTACAGATTAATTCAATTAGAGGTCCAATATTAAAAATATTAATGAGAGATCCAGAAAAGGTAAACAGAGAAATTAGGGGGAAGAAAATCATGGAAAATAAAATCATGCTAATTTTCCAGAAATGATGAAACAAATTCCAGATTGAAAGAATCCATAGTGTGCTCCTCAAAAATTAATGAAAATGATTCACCTGAAAGCATATTCTAGTGAAAGTTCAGAACACTGGAGGCAAAGGGATGATTTCAAAAACTTTAGAAAAAGGAAGAGAACTTTAGCCCAATGTGAATAATAGTCAATCAGAATGGCATTAGACTTCTCAAATGCAATTCCAGATGCTAGAAGAAAATGGGGCAGTGACTTAATATCCCCATGAAAACCATTTCCATCCTGGAATTTGGTATTTAGCCACTCCATCTATCCTATGCACCGTTTCTCATACAATTACTGGAGGATATAATTCACCTACAAAATGGAGTAAACCAAGAATGAGCAGCACATGGAACATAGGAAAGAAGAAACCCCCAAAAGATGGTGAAGATAAATGGCATGTGAACTGCTGTATACAGGCCTAGAAAGCAACCCACCAGTTGTAGCAGAAAGTGCGGGCGCTAGTAAGGAGGGTTCCAGAACAACGCCAGTAAGCCTTACTAAACGGAGAGCAATTTTAGGGTTCTATTGATGAGCTTGGTAATGAGTTAGTGACAGGGATTTTGTATGACAGAAAACTAAGCAAAAGAAGAGAGAGATGAAATGTAATCATAGTATATTACATGGTCCAATTGTGAATAATACCAATAATGATTATTACAAAGTAATTATTATTCTAATGACAGAAAGAGGGAGAGAGTCAGAGAGAGAGGAGAATAGCCAAGGAATCACTAAAATTGAGAATTCAATTAATCTGAAAGAGTGGGTAAATTCTCACTTCACAAATTCAAATGATTGTATATTGAATTTATTAACAAGAAGAGTTATCTGGAATCTTGGGAGTGTCTTACCTCTGCTTGCCCTATATGCGGTTCTATCTTTGCATCCCTCTGGTTGTTTAGGATCATAGCTCAAGAAATTACCCAGATCGTACAGTTCTTGTAAACCCTAGCCATGTCCCCCATTCCAAGTTCTCTGACAGTTGGCTGTGACTCAGTCTGCAGAGCGACCCAGCAGGCATGGCTTCCAGGCAGGGGATTTTCCTGCACATCTGGCCATAGTTGTTAATGATCCTCCTTTGTAATGTGATTAATGAGCATAATGTGTGATTAATGAGTGTGAGATAGTGAAACTTTAAACAGCTGAAAATAATATTGAGTAGGTAGCTATTCATAAGGTTTTTTTTTTTTTTTGGATAGCATCTAAGAACATTGGTCAAAATATTCTATGCTGCATAGTTATCCAGTGGACTAGAAGGTCACCTTCTGCATCTATGCTTGTCAAAAATTTACTACAGGCTTCTTAGAAGAAAAGCTAACTAGTGTACAAAGTAGCCTTAAAATACCACACTGCAAATGTGAAATTTCTCTGGCATCTCAAAGTTTATCTTTAAAGAGTCATTTGAATTTTGTACATGTTTACTTTTGTGTTTGCTAATTACATAAAATATTAACAGCTAACATTTACTGAACATTTTCTGTGTGTGCTATGCCTAATAGTTTACATATTGTTTCTCACTCAATCTTCACAGCCATTTCATGGGATAGTTTCAATGCTCATTTTATAGGTGGGGAAAAACACAGAATGGCTAAGTAATTTCCCAAAGATCACACAGCTCATAAGCAGTGACAAAAGTGTTTAAATATGACACTGTAGTTTGTATGCACACAGGTACTGCATTCAGACCCTGGAATCATTTAGAGTCTTTTATAACTGCCTGTCTTATCTGTGGTTCCCAAGTTTTTCATTAGGCTTACAAGAACTACAATTTGAAAAGCATGAATCTATTTTATCTACTTCCATTCATTATGGTAAAAACTAGTTGAATCAAGAGCAAGAATGTTACCACTTTTAAAAAATATTGACCAGGGGCGCCTGGGTGGCTCAGTCAGTTAAGCGGCCGACTTCGGCTCAGGTCATGATCTCGCAGTCCGTGAGTTCGAGCCCCGCGTCGTGCTCTGTGCTGACAGCTCAGAGCCTGGAGCCTGTTTCAGATTCTGTGTCTCCCTCTCTCTGACCCTCCCCCGTTCGTGCTCTGTCTCTCTCTGTCTCAAAAATAAATAAACGTTAAAAAAAATTAAAAAAAATATATTGACCAGCACATTGTTAATTTGATTAAAAAGAAACAAGAAGTATTGTCATAATCCCAGCATTAATACTACAAGTACCTTTGCGTCAGTTACCTAAGAGCC
>NW_026057582.1:94014692-94031923 GCF_023721935.1 Panthera uncia | reverse complement strand
AGAAAGAAAGAAAGAAAGAAAGAAAGAAAGAAAGAAAGAAAGAAAGAGGTCCATAGCAGTGGTACATGAAAATCTCACAGAAAGAGAGGAAACAGTCTAAATTTCAGAAATATGGAATGATTAAGTTGAGGTATAGTCACTGTGTAATGCATCATTATAAAGCATACATGGCTATGAAGAATATGGAATAAGGGGAAATTATGGGATTATAATCATTCTTTCTTTTCAAATGTCCTTTCAATTTGCATGTTTCTACTAAACATAAACATAAAAACTTGGAAAAAGTGGAACAATAATTTGTCTTTGAAATTATTTGGAATAACTTTCAAAAATTTGATGAAAGTTTCATATTTTTATTTTCTTAACTGATAAGTCACCATGGAACAGAGATAGGGACCTGGGATATTTGCTTTGGTAAATGGTTTTGAAAGTAGCTGAACTTTTTTCCCCCATAATCAGTAGAAAGTTTTTCAACATAGGGTGGCCAGCAAGCCAGAATAAGACAGGAATGACTAGATAATTTAATATCGTGTGGAGCAATAGAAAAAGGCTTTGGGTCAAATGCTCTAGATTCCAGACTCCATATTGCTATGAACCAGCTGGAAAAAAGGATCACTGAATTTCTTCATACTTTAATTTTTCCCCCCACTCAAACAGATAAAATCACGTTTAATCCATAAAACTAAAAAATAATCACAGACCACTAGATAAATAGGCAAAATACATGACGTCACCCAGTTTTAGTTCTCACTTCCCCCTTCTAGAAAATTATTTGATGTTTTTTTCATCCTTCTTCTGATTGGACTGGCCACTTTATAAAGTAACCCTTCAATTTCATCATCTAGAATGGTACTAGAAAAGGTGTCACTCACCCCTGTGGCAGGATGATTGTCCTGATTTCCATTGCACACACAGACTGATAGTGAGCCCACCTCCTTCTGAGGGAATTGCTGACCTCAGATGGCAAAGGCCCTCAGAGGGGTGTGGAAGGAGGCCAGGTAGAGCCAGTCCATTGATCTGCATATATGTGGGAGCTGGGCTACAAGAACAAACAAAAGCGAACGGTAAGCCCATGTCCCAGCAAAAGAACAAAGGTTGAAGCTAGGCATACCTTTAACAAGATTAAGCCAACAGTTGGACAGAATATTTTACCTGGATTCTCTTATGATGAAGAGTTACAGTCAACAGTTCAAAGCATTACATGAACACACTGTCCACAAAAATGACCGGAAGTCTAAATGATCATCCTCCTTGCCAAGAACAAATACTAATTATTTTCCCTAAGCTACTTGAAGAGTTCAGATGGTCAAGTCACTTGTGACAGCTATGGAGGCAAGTCTTGAACTGATTTCCTTATTGAACAGAATCCATCAAGCTCCACAATGCACCGAGCAAAGAGGATGCAATGAAGAATAGGCACAATCCTGGTCTCTAAGGGAGTTTGCAGTCCACTGGAAATAATAACCAAATGTTATACACTTATCATCCTATAAAAGATTTGGTGCTTTCAGTGCTGTGCTGCATTTAACCTGCCAGCAACTCTGGGAGGTCTTGCTAAGCAAAAATGCAGCAGTCCATGATTGGGCATTGGTTGTCAGATTGGGAAAAGAACACAATTATGACCAAAAGAACCTCTTCTTTCTATGATTGGGGTAGACAAATATCCCAAGCGCAAGGAGATAATAGGCACAGACTGTAGCAGGCTCAACAAAGTTGAAAGAGTATATAAGAATTAGAATGGATAAATCACAGCGTGCTATTATTATTCTCTTGTGCAAAGGAGGGAAGAAATATACTTGCATGTTTCCCACAAAAATGTGCTCCAGAATCCCAGGTAGGAGTGCTAAGGAGATGAAAAATCCCTTGGGATCTTCAGCTCAGAAGAGAGGTGCCTGTAATTCCTACAAGTGCTTCTTGCCTTACTCCTCTGGCATCTAGGCTCCAGCACCATCGGTCCTTGTCCTGATGTCCAGATGCAAATCTGGTGCTTATTTTTCTCATCCAATAGTCTAGAGTTCACACACTGGGAAACTATTTTCACAGGAAACAGAGAGCCCTCAGCAATCTCCATTCTGATCAAACCAAGCCCCTCTTGCCTCAATCTTGCTGCCCCTGAATAAAAACCCATGGGGAAAAAAAGCATACTATGTCACAGATGGAACGAAACTTAAAAATCATTTTGTCCACTCTCTTATTTTATAAACAGAAAAATGGAAGCCCACACCTTGCCTTAGGCCACTCAGCCAACCTCCAAACTCTTTGTAACATGGGCCAAGGTAGATCTATCTGCTCATATTCATCTATGCATCTGCTTATACATGCAATCCTAGAGCAAACAAGTGGTACACTTAGAAGTCACTCGCCTAGACTGTGTATTTGTCATTCTAAGGACCACCTGTATTTGGTATAACTATGGTATGTGCTGCAAAGAAAGTACATTTGGGAGGGTACTTCTTCCCTATCTGTGTAGTGTATGAACTTGTGGACAAAAGCAAACACAAATGTAGACACTAATGTTATCTTAAAATGATTTCAGTGATGTGAGTATTGGTATTCATCATTGATTAGAACCTGCTTCTGACTTATTCATGGCTTAATGTTGCTTGTTAAAGAAAAAAAAAGCAGACTTCCAATCATCCAACACACCTAAGATGTGATACTTGCAGCTTTCAACATGTACTGGTTAGACAAGCTGGCCATGATACAAAATCATTCATTCTTGCCACCTTTCTGCCAGATTATTCCTGTACACACACCCACACCTCTGGCCCCCTCCATTCTGCCACTTGCTGATGCTATTTGCCAGGGAGTGAAGGTGTCTGTGAGCTCTGAAAATTGGATCACAGGGACAGCTCCACTCTGGCCCTGGTCGTGCTGTCGGCAAGACTGATCAATCAATACTCTGTGTGACACTTTCAGAATTCATTGGAAATGATGCCCTTTTCAAATGACACCCACATTTTATCGAGGGCAGCTCTAGTGGGGAAAAAAAAAAACACCACACCAATGTGTTTTTCTTAGATACATTTGGTTCCAGTAAACTATGTTGGGTAGTACCAATGAGTCTGTATCTCCAACCTCCCTGCTCCCATACCAGAGCCTCCTGAACAAGGAGATAAAATGTTTAGGCAATATTGCAAGCTGACATTTTCTTGGGCCCCCTGAATCTCTCATATTACGCAGAAGATGGATACATTCCTTTCAATGCAATGGGTCTTTTAAAATTCTAGGTTTGTTGTAAATTCCAGCACACCAAGCTTATAAAGAAAACAAACAGAAATTTTCTTCCAGAATGAAAGCTTAAATTGCTTTTCTAAATACTTTGAGAGGGTTGACCCTTACCTTACTCCTATGAGGCTGACAGGAGCACACAAAGGCAACAGTTTGCTTTCTTTGCAATAAGTGTGCAGCTACCTAGGCCAGCCCAGAAGATTAGCACTGCTACTTAACCAAACCAGATGGGAAGCTCTGGTTTAACTGCTAAGTTCTAATGCAGTAACAGATAGTGTTCCCAGCACATCCTAATACCACATAGCCCACCCAGATCCCAGGAATAGAAGTTTCAAAGGGCCTTGAGGGACTGAGCAGCCAGAGAAGTGACTCTTCTAACCCTGGAGGACCCTAGAGGAAAGGTTAGAGAAGAGAATAGAAAGCATTGGGATCCCAATGCTGCCACCATTTGAATAAAATCCCACATACTAACAGTTAAGAGCAGTGATTTTCAGTTTGAGCACATATCAGGATCACCTGGAGGGCTTGTTGAAACACAGATTGCTGGGTCCCACCCCAGAGTTTTTGATTCAGTATTTCTGAACAGGGACCCCGGACTCTGCATTTCTAACAAGTTTCCATATGATGCTGATGCTGCCACTCTGGGTACTCTGCCACATTTTGAGAACTACTAGTTTATAGCACCTTTAAATTACCTGCAAATCAAATAAACCCTATATAAACCTAATGTAAATAGCATTGTATTTTTAAACTTTTATTGCACTTGTAACAGTAGATATGATAAAGCATGTCTATAATAGAATCAATTTCCCAAATACTGTGGGGTTGTTTTCATTTTTGTTTTGTTTTGTGTGGCACTATGAAAGAACACAAGTGGACTCTGAATTTTGTCCTCTGACAATGATGATTCTGCAAACAAAACAGTCATGTGACTGGTCCTTGGCAGTTCAAGCACCCCTTAAGGTTCAGGGAGCAATCACTGGGGCCTTGGGTATCCAGGTCAACTGAGTTAACCAGATGCTGGTCAATCACGGGGCTTTGGGCTGTCACAATGAATGGGCAATCAATGGGCCATCCTGTTCAGTTGTTGAAACACAAAATCTAATGGCTGACCATTTCAGAATCCCGTTATATGAAATCCACCTGAACTACCTTTAAATAGCCAAGTTCTCAAATAAGAAACAATTTGATTGGCCTCTCAGCAATTTTCTCCCTCAGCCAATCAGGTTTAACTATTAAGAACTGACAAATTCCCTAAAATAAAACAGTAGTTTTATTCTCCCAAAAGTAGTTCAAGATTTTATTGGAAATGAATTTTCTTTTTTTAGCATATCAAAGGGAGGCAAATCTATGCACACACGATCATGAAAACTGAATACAGACTATCCCTCTTCAGCCATGAGCATCCCTTTATACAGAATTCCAGTATCTGTGGATTTGCTTCTGTGCTGCTTTGCAGCAACTAGGAGAATTTCACTTTCAGTTACAGTGCATGAGATTTATGAGTCCCTTGGACTGGGGATAATTAAAAAAAGAGAAAGTGGTGTAGGGAATAGGAAAAGGAGCAAAAAAAGACAGCAGAACGTGGGCAGGAATTTTTTCAATGTTTTCCCCTCTTTCTTAGGACATTGAAAGAAGGTAAAAGCTGGTCTCAGAACTGCCCTCCTGTGCCCTTCAAAGACAGTAGCAGAAATATGATGGGAGTTCATCAAATAAAGTTCATGCTAACTTTAGCATGAAGTTAGCTTACCAGAGAGGTTCTAAGTCTCTGTGTATTAGGGAGAGGAGGTGAAGAATACCTGCACAGGGTGAACAAGTAAGTTAAATAAAATTTTCCCAAAGGCTTGGGGTTTGCTTGTTTGTTAGTTTTTATAACTATGTTTCTTTCTCTTTATTTCTGTCTTTAGCATCCAAGTCACTCTGCATTTGTGCACATGAGAAGAACCTGAAATGAGAAGCGACAACTCTAAGCCATTACATCAGAAAAAACACTAAATATCTGAATAGCAGGAAGACACAAAGAAAAGCCCTTTCAACATGCATATCGTCTGGAAAAAAGAGGAAAGATATGAACTCATTTTTTAAAGTGTTACAACAAAGGTAGAAGAAACACTAAAATATTGGGCAGTAACCAAAAATTGGCAAATAGAAATTAACTATGATATAACGTTCATAGCCAACTAATAATGAGTAATATGTCATTGGTGTTTCTTTATTTAGTGTGTTAATTTTACTGCTTTATTTTTTTCTCTCATCCATAATCTTGTATTGATTATGTGCTGAAATTATAATATATTGAATGTTTGGGGTTAAATAAAATAGTACAATCTTCACCATTTACTTTTAGTTTTTTAAACATGGCTACATTTATTTTAGAAAATTTTAAATTACAAATGTGGCTTACATATGCAATGACATGGATGGAGCTACAGTCTATTATGCTAAGCAAAATAAGTCAGTGAGAGACCATATGATTTCATTCATATGTGAAATTTAAGAAACAAAACAGATGAACATATGGGAAGTGAAAGAAAGAGAGAGAGGGAAGCAAACCATAAGAGGCTCTTAACTACAGAGAACGAACTGAGGGTTGATGGAGGGAGGTGGGTGAGGTATGGGCTAAATGGGTGGTGGGTATTAAGGAGGGCAACTGTGACGAGCACTGGGTGTTACATGTAAGTGATCAATCACTAAATTCTACACCTGAAACCAATTTAATTTTACCATCTAAGTTAACTAACTAGAATTTAAATAAAAACTTAAAAAACAAATGTGGCTTAAATTCATAGTTCAAATTATTGGATTTTAGTGCTTTATTTTCATCTCATAAAATACTTTATTTTTTTTAAATATGAAATTTATTATCAAATTGGTTTCCATACAACACCCAGTGCTCATCCCAACAGGTGCCCTCCTCACTACCCATCACCCACCCTCCCCTCCCTCCCACCCCCATCAACCCTCAGTTTGTTCTCAGTTTTTAAGAGTCTCTTATGTTTTGGCTTCCTCACTCTCTAACCTTTTTTTTTTCCTTCCCCTCCCCCATGGTCTTCTGTTAAGTTTCTCAGGATCTACGTAAGAGTGAAAACATACGGTATCTGTCTTTCTCTGTATGACTTATTTCACTTAGCATAACACTCTCCAGTTTCTGTGTCCATCCATTTCCTCAGTTCCCCAACTCTTTTGCCTATAAAATCATCTGATTCTAACAATGAATCCTCCTAGCTAGGGGCATCCAGTAGCCTAATCCTCACGGATTTGAAAGCAATTCCTATGTTGTATATGCAAGGCAGTAACATACTGGAGCTGTTCACAGCACTGTATGAGGCAGGAGGTGGATGAAAAGGGAAGAACAGGAAGGACAGCAAGACATGTTCCTCTTGACCTTAAGGAGCTCACAATCTAGTGGTAGGGACAGATTAACAAGCACCAAGCCATAATATAAGTGATAAATAAAAAGTGTCAAAAGTGTTTCAGGACCACTGTTTGTGTAAAACTGGCAAGGAGGGAAGTTCTCGATGTTTTCACATGGTAAACACATTTAAACTTAACCTTGAAAACACACAATACTTTGCCACGCTAGAAATGGGGGGCAGGAAAAGGGAGTATTCTAGTCAAAGTTTGTGTCCTATTAAAGAAATCTCCCTGCATCGGTCAGGGTTCACAGCCACTAAGAAAGAATATTATGAGAATACGGGACTTAGGAACCAGACCTTACATAAATATGTGAACAACTGGGGAAGCCTGGTGGGGGCAGTCAGGGGGCCAAGGAAAAATCATTAAGCAGTCCATCTGGAGCACTCACAAGAGAGGACAGAGCAAAGCCTGCAGGGAAATGCAAGAAACCAATCTAGCCAGCCATGAAAATGAAACCATAGGAGGAACTTGTGGGGAGGTCTAAAGCAATCTATTTCCTTTTAAAGAGTCAACACCTCTGTGCATCCACAGTCAAGAAGAGTCTGAGAGTAGGCTTGATGTCGTTATTGGTCAACAGGGCAGCAATTGGCAAGATGAGCTAGAAACAGCGTGGAGAAGGGCAAGGACCAGCAGAACCCACAGGCTCTCCATGTGACCATGACAAACTTCCACAAGTCATAATGGCTGCTTCTCTCCTACCTCCCAAAATTCACTCAAGTTCTTCTTTTGAACAACTCTAATCAGATACCATACAGAGAGATTTCTAGGAAATAGAGTACCTACTTAATCAAATTGTAAGATGGAAAGCACAGTTTTAAGAAGGAAAATTGGAAAGTGTGCTTTAAGAACATAGAATGTTTCCTGTGTTTGGAAGAAACTGGCAAATCATTGGAAGTGTTAACATCAGATCGCATATCTAATTTCTCTGTCTACAAAATAACTTGAGTGGCTGTATGCTATGTATCACACATAACAGAGAAGAAGTCCGTTCACATCTCCCTGAATTTACTCAAGCTATTTCTTCTCCCTAAATTGCAATTATTCTTGCCCATCCTGTCAAAAGTTCTGCCTCCTCACAGATTCCATTCAAACATCACTTTGTCTGTGAACTGTTCCCTGACTTCCCACCCATAATTCTTCTCCGTTACCCACTCTGGGCTCCTGTAACATCTTATACATACTTCCATTGAAGCCCTTTTCATATTATGCTATAATTTTGTTTTCATGTTTCTTCTTCTTCAGTTAACCACAAAATCCTTGAGAAGAGGGACCATGCTTTATTAATTATTGTATACCCAAAACCTGTTTCACATTAAGTGCTCAATAAACATGGAGTAAATACATGAATAAATGATAAATACATGAATAAAACTTAGCAATAATATTAATGCAATAGTCAAGACTAAATATCCAGAAAACTTTGGGGTGCCTAGGTGGCTTGGCCATTTAAAAGTCTGACTCCTGATTTTGGCTCAGGTCATAATATTGCAGTTCCTGAGTTGGAGCCCCATTTGGGCTCTGTGCTGACAGTGCAGAGCCTGCTTGGGTTTCTCTCTCTCTGCCCTCCCCCACTAGTACTCTATCTCTCTCAAAATAAATAAATAAGCATTCAAAAAATAGTAAAAATATAAATATCCATAAGGCTTGGATTTGAAGAGGAGGTAGAAAGTGAGGAATATCCAAATAACATTTTAAAAACAGAATGGCTAGAATTTGGTATCAGTGGGTGAAAGATGTAAGAGACATACTCTGATAAATACTATAAATGAAGCAAAGCTTAGGTTGTAGAGGAGATCATATTCAATATCAACAAAGAGATAGAGTTGTTATAACATTAAGAAAATTATATGCCCATAAAGAAAAATATGGTCAAACCACTATCCAACAAATAGGTCAAATTGTCAGAAGTCAGAAAACTAAGAAAAGTTAACAGTATTATATATTAGAATTTTCTATAGGAAATCTTAATTTCTAAACATCTACCCTATTTTCATTTTGTTTCACTTGGCAGTTATTAATGGAATCCAAAGAGCTATAAAAGTACATAATAACTTTTAGTGTAATTTTAGCATTGTTGGTCCATTACAGATTTCCAAAATGGCCCACACTGAGCTAAGCAAGCAAGAATGCTCCTATATTGATTTATCTATTTATTTATTTATAGGCTGAATCTCCTTTCACACAGTCTTTCACATAAGCTAGGACCGAATTCCAGCTTGACTCCATTTTAGCTGAATGATCTCAAACAAGTCACCTAAACTTCTAAGCCAATTTTTTTACATCTGTAAAACTACTGGCCTTTGGCGTGATTCTTCTTTATTTTTCCAGTATTTTATTTTATATTACTTTTAAAAGTTTGAGACTAAGGAATACATACATGACAAAATTCAAAAAGTATATATAGGAGTATTCATTGAAAAGAAATTGTTCCCTCCCTGTTTTCTAGCCACATAGTTCTCTCTCAAAAGGAAATCACTATTACTACTTTTAGAAACATGCTATGCATTTTCCTACACACAAATGCTGCAAACTCTATATACTATTCTGAATCCTGTTTTTCCATTCACTTAACTTTGAAGAACTTTCCACATAAGTATATATTATGCTGTATCATTCTTTTTTAACAGCTGTTTTATATTTAATTGTATGGATCTTTCATAAATTACTTAACTGTTTATTTTTTTTTATTTGAGAGAGAGAAAGAGCAGACAAGTGGGGGAAAGGGGCAGAGGGGAGAGAGGGGGGGAGAGAGGGAGGGAGGGAGGGAGAGAGAGAGAGAGAGAGAGAGAGAGAATATATCTCAAACAGGCTCCACACTGAGCATGGAGCCCAAAGTGGGACTCAATGAGGGTCTCAATCCCACAATCCTGGGATCATGACCTAAGCTGAAATCAAGAGTCAGATGGTCAACTAACTGAACCACCTAGGCACCCCTTAACTGGCCTTTTAAACAACATTTAAGGTGATTCTAATCTTTTTATATTATAAACAATGCTGTGAAGAATATCCAAGTATATACATCACATCACAATTGCATAAAATCATATATCCATATTTTTCTTTTCTTTTTAAATTATTTTTGAGAAAGTACACAAAATTAAAAGTGCATATCTCAATGAATTATCACAGTGATGTTCCATGCAACCCCTGCCCCAGCCAAGAAACAGAATGTTGCCAGAATCCCCAAAGCCCCCTCCTCCTAATCACCAAAACTTAGAGCTCCTCAAAGGCAACCTCTATCTAGTTTCCATGGCAACCCCTGCTTACCAAGTGTCATTACCAAGAATGTGTCATCAAACATCACAGACCACCCTTGCCTGCTTTTTGAACTCTGCACAAATGAAGTGACAATGCAGGCATGTTTTCAAATTCACCTTCCTCATTCAACACTATACTTGTAAAAGGCATCCATGTTGTTCTATTTATATGTAAGTCATTTATTTTTGTGGCTACATAAAATTTCATTGTATGAATATACTACAATTTATGTATCTATTCTAGATAGGACATGTGTGTGTTTTTCAGTTTGGGCCATTGGAATAATGCTGCTATGAACATTCTCATCTATGTCTCCTGGTACCCATGTGCTCACATTAGGACTGTAATTGCTGAGTCATAGAATAATCTATCTTCAACTTTAATAGATAATACCAAACTGTTTTTCAAAGTGATCATACCAATACACACTGCTATATGACTCCTATTGCTCCATATTCCCAATAACACTAGACATTTGTCAGTCCTATTAATTTTAGTCACTAAGATGACTAGTAGTATCTTCTTATGGTTTTAATTAGCATTTCCCTAACTAGGAAATTAAAGAAACTTCATACATATTTTAGCCATTTGAATATTATATTTTGTGGAATACCTGTTCCAATCTCTTATTTATATGTTTATTAGGTTGTTTTTAAATTTCTGGGTTTTTTTTCTTACATGTTGAATATGTCTTTCATGTTTGTTGCAAATATCTTCTTACCTTTTCACTCCCTTATAATGAAAAGAAGTTCTGGATTTTAATTTAGCCATTTTGTCTTTTTCCTTTATAGTTAGTTCCTACCCTCGGCCATAAAGATATTCTCCTATGTTATGTTCTTGAATGTTACTATTTTACCTCTTATATCCATATTTACAATCTACCAGGTGTATGGTGGGATGTAGAGGTCAAGTTTCCTTCTTCTATGTCTTTTTAATTTATCTGTTCCAGAATAATTTACTGATAAAACTAAGTTTCCCAACTATTTTCGAGCACCACCTTTGTTATAAATTAAATGTTAATATATGTGTGATCTATTTCTGAACTTTCCCCTATCTCCCACCATTCTGTGTGTTTATTCCACACTGACTTCTAACTTGTTCTTCTTCAAGAGTGCCTTAACTGTTCTTGACCCTTTGAATTTTCATAAATTTTAGAATCCACTTGTTTATTTCCACCAAAAAAAATGGGCTTTTTGTTGGGAATAGTATTTTTTTATCGGGATTGAATTGAGATCAGTTTGGGGAGCATTAACATCTTTATATAGAGTCTTCAAATCTATAGATGTGGTTTTTCCTTTCTTTTGTTTACACCTTTTTAAAAATTTTTATCAGTTATGTTTTATGGTTTTCTGAATAGACATCTTACACAGCATTTTCTAGATTTATCCCTAGGTAATTGACATTTTTGGTGCCACTATAAATAATATAGTTTTGTTCATTTTCTAGCTGTTTAGTGCAGGCATATACAGACATACAATGGATTTTTCACTATTTACCTTACATCTTTGTATCTTTGAATAACACCTTTATTTCTCCCTTTCCAATCTACTTACCTCTTTTTCCTTGTTTTTCCTGACTTTTTGCCCTGGATAGCATTTCAGTACAATACTGAAGAGAAGTAATGATACTGAGGATCTTTATATTCTTCCTTCTCAAAGGGAGAGCTTCTAACCATAAAGTATCGATTTTTTTTTACTAACTATCCTTGATAATATTAAGGAAGTCTTCCTTTATTTCTAATTTGCTAAGTTTTTATTATGAACTAATAATACATTTTATCAGATGTAATTTCTGAATCTATTGAAATGGTCACTTTTTTATCGCTTTTTCTAAGTGAATTATATTGATTTCAGATGCTAAACCAATCTTTCATTCCTTTTTATATATTTCTGGGTTTAGTTTGCTAATATTTTGATTGTTCTCTCTTAAATTTCTAGCCATGAGTGAGATAAGCCTTAGGCTTACCTTCAAAAATGTGTCAGGAATATTCTCTCTTTTGTGTAAGACTAGAGTTATTTTGTTACAAAAGTTTGATATAATTTACTGACTATTGATTTGGAGTTTTCTTCATGGTGAAAGCTTTAATTATGCATTTGATTTCCTTAATACTTAAAAACTATCCAGATCTTTTTAATAAATTGTGCTTAAGAATGTGTCCATTTTACCTAAATTTTAGAAGTATTGTTATAATGTTATTCATAAGAGCTTATCATTTTCATATCTGTAGGATCTCAGATAATGACTTTTTTTATTCTTAACATTGATTTTCCTCTCTCTCTCTCTCTCTCTCTCTCTCCCTCTCTCTCTCTCTCTCTGCCCCCATCCCTTTTCCCTCTCTCCCTTCCTCTTCCTCTCTCTCTCTCCCCCTCTCCCTCTCTGCTGGAGCTCTTGCTAGCTCTCTCTGTCTCTCAGTCTCCCTGTCTCTCTCTCCCTCTCACCCCACCACTCCTGCACTAGGAAATTTCAGTTTTATCAGCCCCTTCTGAAACTAACTTTTGCATGTCTTGATCCTCTCTACTGCATGTTTGTTTTTTGTTTTCCTCTTCATTACTTTCTACCCTTAATAATGGCATTCCTCCTGCTTTCTTTGGTCTAATATGTTGTTATTTTCCAGCTTCTTAGGATGGATGCTTAGCTCATTGATTTCATCCTCCCATCTTTTCTAATGTATTCACTTAAAGCTATTAATTTCCCAATAAGCAAAGCTTTGGCTATATCCTACAACTTTTGATATGCAAAATTTCCAAAGTCCTTCAATTCAAAGTATTTTCAAATTTCCATCATGATTTCTTCTTTAACCCATGGGTTACTGTCTAGAAGCATATATCTGAACTTTCCTTTATTTGGGAATTTCCTGACTTCATCTTTGTTACTTTGAGCTGTGATTTTTTTTTTTTTTCTTATTTCACTTATCAAGTCGATTCCAATTCAGAACAAGTTCTTGCGCTCCCTGGCTCCCTGTCCAAAGAGTTCACAGGTGGCGCCAATTCACAGGTGAAATTCAACTTTTGAGTCATATTCAAAGCTGTCTCTGAAGCCAGTCTCCCCAGCTCAGTTACGTTAATAAATGGCAACCCCTCTGGTATGTGCATAAATCTGTTCAGAACAGAAACCATTTTTCCATGCATCCTCCTTGAACTTCACCCACAAAGGATTTCCTGGAGCTGGACTGAAAAACCAACAGACAGTTGCTAGAACAGAGCCCTAGTACAGGGTCCCTGTGGGACACAACTCCATAGCACCACACATATGTGGCGCAACCACCAAAATCATCATCTATGTAAATAATGCCCCCTGCAGTTGTGCAGGCACTCTGTATGTAACCATACACAGCAGTCCTGGTCCTTTACCACGTGGAGACTCAGCCAGAGGGATTCCTGTTCGTCAGCTAGATGCCAACTGTGCTACACCAGACACCATGTATATGTGCACTTGTGTTGGCTACGACACTTCGCTCAATGCCTAGCACCTGTATTCATAAATTCTGTTGATAGATGAACTAAAGGATGAATATCTGGAGAGAAAGATCACAGGAGAAACTGGGCAATGTTATTTTCTCCTACAAATGTTGTAGCAGAAGTTCAGTGGAACTTAAGACCAAGATAATTTTTTAAATAGAGATGTAATCAATCAATATAAATGTAAATAAAGTTTCAAGTAACATACAAAGCCAGCATCTATGAAAAGGGCAAATAAGAGGATGGTCATTGTCTGAAACAATGGGGCTTAAAAATAAAAGGCAAATACATAAGGTGGAACTATTAAAAACTAAACTAAACTTTGGTTGAAAAGGCAATTGGATTCAAATAAATTTAAAATGATGGCATTTGAGAGCACATCCTTGATTATACAAATAATTGTTCAGGCAATTCAGTAGTGAATATCAGACATCCTAGGTGTTTAAATTTGGCTTTCTCCTAACCTCGTTGACATACTTTTTCATAGTAAAGGGTTTGCAGGATTTATTTTTAATGAAACAGCAAGAAAAAACAGAAAAGATAACAGGCTGAACTGAATTTAAACTAATGAAAATTGAGTTTGATAAAACTGGGTAAGTAGCTTCATTTCTTGCATTTTTACCTCATCCCTGAAATATGAGGTAGTTTAGTCAGTATTTCCTCTAGCACATTCTGTCCAATGAAATATAAACATGACAAAGACTTATTTCCAACAAGTTCAGAAAGTGCTAGTTTAAATAAATTCACTGCAACATTTCTCAGAGTTTTTAATACATTGTGACTCTCCCAAAATGGGATATACTATGCAGCATTTCTCAAATTTATGACAGCACAGAACCATTTTCAAGCTTAAACATCCTATAGATTATTCTACTGTGAAACTAGGTTTACTTGTTCAATTTCATTTTACCCTACTACTAAGTATCCAAGATTTTAAGTAGAACCTTTATGAGACTTCTCAAAATATGTGTGTGTATACATTATAAGATATGTTAATAGGTTTAAAAAGTGATTCCCAAATATGTTTGGGAAACATTGGGATTGAACACAGTCAAACATGTTTTTTATTGTTCTATAGTGCTTTGTAATTCTGCAAAAAGCAGGCACAGTTTGTGGTATTTATGTGACCATTGGACTCTATAACATCTTGTAGGACTAGTGTTCCACAGAAAACACTTAGGGAAATGGTGATCCAATCTATAGAATTTAATATTTCTGTTCATCGTAAGGTCTGAGAATGGAAGGAGAAGATCTTATTGAATCTTTGGATAAACAAATTAAAGATCCTAGAGTGATGGCCAGTAGAAACCAAGGTTAAGGCAATTGAAAATAGATGTAAATTGTCATATATTACTGATGGGGGGAATCCTATGAAGAGCAATTTGGCAAGTTATCATATACATACACACACACACACACACACACACACACACATGCACTTGTACTAATGATGCTTACATATAGTTATTTCAACATTGTTTGAAACAACTAAAGGTTAGAAACAACTCAAGTGTCTAGAGGATACATGTTAAAGTAAGTTACATACATAAATGTATTCCATGCAGCTGATACAGTCGGTTAAGATATAGGTCAATTCCATGAAAATGAATCCTTCAAAGACATGTCTTGCTAATTCTTTTACCTCAAGGATATACAGCAAGTCCTTAAACATAATAGGTGTTCCATAAATATTTGATAAATAGTAAATAAAATTACTGAATGGATGACACCTCTAAAACCAAAGCCCTCTACATCAGTGAACTTAACTCCTACTTTTTCTTTCCTTGGGACCCAAATAATCAATCATTCAAAAATTTACTGAATGCCTATTATGTAGCATACATTATGCTGGATATACAGAGATAAAGCAGATTCTACTTGTCAAGAACTCAATTCTCTTGTAAAAGAAGTTAAGGCAGTAGAAAATAAAGCATGATGGAATTCAGGAAAATAAGTCATTACTTAATCTGCTCAATCATTACCAAATAACTGAATTACAAATACATAGTCAAAGAATTTAGAAAGTTTCTCAACAGGCACTATATTTTTGAAATACTTTTGTCTACTTCTAAGTGACTAATCATGGCCCCTACCATCTGATACAGGAATTGATTTCTAATTATTAGAATGTTGGCCAGGGACATAGAAGGGGAAAAGCAGGTCTTGCTTCCAGTAGTATCCTGTTGTGGTATGATAGCTTTTATATGAACTAAATCACTTTCCTATCTCCTAGTCTTTTTCCATTTTTCCTCCCCCATCCCATCATCCCCCCCACAAAAACAAGCAATTAAACTGTTCTGTGCTTATTGTTTCAGGGTAAATTTGTAAAAAAAAAAAAAAAAAAAAAAAAAGTCTTCCTAAACTTTGAAGGAACTAGAGAGGACTTTGGGCATGAAAAAAAAAAAAAATGTTGCAGAGAAGTAAGATCTGGGCAGTGTGAGGGCTTCTGAGAGAGCCCATAAAAGATTTCCTCAGAGGACATGAAGTGATGAAATTTAACGTTGGTCCTTACAAGAAGCCAAAGCCCTAGCAGAGCTCAGAAAGCAGAAAGGAGAAGAACCACAGGGAATCCAGGCATATGGTACCTTAGAGAGCCCCAAAGAGATCTCCAAAGTTCCAAGACAGCAGGAAAGGATAGAATAATAACCATGCACAGGAGTAAGAC
Organism: Panthera uncia; assembly: GCF_023721935.1. NCBI lineage: Eukaryota > Metazoa > Chordata > Mammalia > Carnivora > Felidae > Panthera > Panthera uncia. The sequence goes on along the minus strand of NW_026057582.1, from coordinate 94,015,894 downwards.
AGAGACACTAGGCTTGAAGGAGCTATGAAGGGAAAAAGAAAAATCAGTGGACAAATGTACTGAACAGTGTCAAAGTCACAGGCCATCCTACCATGTTTGGGTTTCACATAATCCATGTCCCCCAAAATTTAGATTTCTGGGGCACCTGGGTGGCTCAGATGGTTAAGCACCTGATTGTTGGTTTTGGCTCAGGTCACAATCTCACAGTTTTGAGATCAAGACCCATGTCAGGCTCCACACTCAGCATGGATTCTCTTCCCCCCACCCTTCTCCCTCCCTCCCTCCCTCCCTCATCCCCTCTCCTCCACTCACGCACCAGCACTCACTCTCTCTCCTCTCTCTCTTTCTCTGATAAAAAAATAAAAAACACCTTAGATTTCCATTACAAAAAGGGTGGGGGGTTATATTTATGCCAACCCAGCAAAAACAGAAAGTTAAGTTGAGTTATAAGAAAAAAATGAAGAAAGCTATATTTTCTGCCCACCTAGGTTATAGGCTGTCATAGAAGCTGGCTACAGCTATCTCCACATATGCCTTCCTGCAATTACTTACATTAACACAGAGACTCTAAAATCTCTGGTTTCAACCAGCCACAGAAATCCCTCTGTGAATGGTCTCAAACATCACCTGGGCCTCAATATGATGGCCTTGCTAAAGTTGATCTGCTTTCAGCAGGGGGATCTCTTCCTTCAGAACAGCTAAGACACAATGAGTTGAGACCCAAAGCTGCTCACTCTCCAAGAATGTGGTCATTAGAGCTATATCATCTGTCACCTTTGGGTGGTAATTAGAAAAGGGAAGTCAATAACAATAGTACATAACACTACTTTACCAAGATTTAAACAAGTTGTAATATTGTTGAACATCTATTGATGAGTCCAAATGTGCCACAGGCTATTGAGCACAAGAAGGGCTTTGATGGGAGGTTTTTCATTATTAATTTGATGGGGTGAGGTTTATAGACATCACAGCATACATTTTCATTTGTTACATGAGCATGAGCCTCCCACAGCCATCAAATCTAATCAGTATCCTATGGGGTGACACCCAAGTTGGGGGAGGATGTGGGACTTGCAACCCCATGAAGGAGAAGAACCAAGCCTTGTTGACCTTGCCAGGCTCTTTCCCAGATGTAGAAAAAGAAAAGGAAAGGAAAGGAAAGGAAAGGAAAGGAAAGGAAAGGAAAGGAAAGGAAAGGAAAG